>NC_142933.1:55558060-55580560 GCF_046866305.1 Octopus bimaculoides | reverse complement strand
GAAATGACTCTTTATTCTATACGTATACACACACAGAATTGTGTTCACACTGATAAAATCTATTGCAGGTTAAATTCGTGCATACTTGAGTTGAAAATAAAATTAGCATGCAACTTTAACAATTTTTTTTCATTCTGGGATCATCTGGGATCTGTTCAGTTTGGCTCACAGATTTTCGAATTAATTTTTTTCAACTAAACAGTTTGAAACTTCGTATACTGGTGGAATGTCTCACACAGAACACAGTTTACTTAGAACATTTTCAATGAAATTTGGTATTTTTGAAGTTATTTCGTGTTAAAGTTGTCGTGTTTGAGTAATTTCAACCAATCAACAACATGTATTCTGTTGAAGAAAGCTACTGCTGTTTGCGATAGTAATCAAAGAGGAACAACTAATGGGTCATCTCTACTAAATGTCACCACTCTGTTCTATTTCATTTATTGCTTACTGCCTGTGTTGCATAATACATGCTTTTTTTTTTCTCTCATCAGAGTAACTAGAAAACATCGAAGAATCAACACCAAGAAGGAAGAAATATTTATATATATTTATTCATTTGCCTGACATTGGTGTTTTATCCACAATAAAGTGCACTGGTGTTTAAAAGACCTATAGAACTACAAGTCTGCAGCTAACTTTTTTGTTGTTGACATATATGTAGTTTCAAAATGCCTTATTTTACAACTATGAGATGTATTGTTATTGTTATGATTTTTATCTTACTATAATCAACAATAAAAACATTTTGTTAATATAAAAGTCTTTATTAGATTAAAAATAACATTATCAAAACATGAAAGTAAAACAAAACAAATAGTGGCTTATACACTGGAAAATACAGTGGCATTGACAAGTTCACTCGCTGGTTGCTAGTTGATAGTGTAGAAGAGAGGGGAAAGACTAAGGATGCATGGTGCTGACTAGAAAAGAAGAAAGGATAAAGGTGGCATCATCTTCACTCAACATATGAATAGAACAGAGTGGTGACATTTAGTAGAGGTGACCCAGAAATTGTTCCTCTTTGATTACTATCACAAACAGTAGTAGCTTTCTTCAACCAAAATACACATTGTTCATTGGTTGAAATTACCCAAATACAACAACTTTAACATGAAATAACTTCTAAAATACTAAATTTTGTCGAAGATGTTCAAAGTAAACTGTGTTCTGCCTGAGACCAGTATACGAAATTTCAAACTGTTTAGTTAAAAAAATTAATTAAAAAATCTGTGAGCCAAACTGAACAGATCTCTTATCTGTTTTGACAGGGTACACAGAACCTTTAAAGTTTTATAAATCTTAAGCTTTAGTAATATAGAAATTAATGTCTGAAAATGTTTACAAAAAGAAACTTAGCTTTTAATGTTTAAATTCTTGTCTTGTCTTGACAGATATTTAAAATCTCACTGATTATTTTCTAAATGTCATAACTGTGCCACTGGAATTCAAAGGCTAGGTGTCAAAAATTTCAACAGACAGGTTATTAGAAGTACAAATTTCTTTTCTTTTACTATTTTTCTGTGTGCCATAAGAATTTATTAAAATGTTTCACAGAAGTTAAAATTGTTCCTAAATTGGGCACTGTAACATCCTAGTGTTCTTGTATTTTGTGTTTATATACATACACTACATATCATTATTGTTAGCAGCACTCTAGTATTTCCTTTCACATTGTGTATCTTGGAAATCTTTCCTTGTTCTGTTGCTTTGCATGATACCTTTCAGTCTGCCCCTCCTCCAATTAGTCTCTTTCTCCCCCCCCCCCCCACTACTATACTGCTGCTGCTACTACTAGTGAAATTACTTCCTGTGTTCCAACCAGTTCCTAACCTCCAACACTTCACAAGTAAGATTCTCTCCACTGGCTTAATACTACTTCCCCACCCATCTAGCCTCAGTGAACTTCAATAGAATGTAGGTAGTTTTCGTTTTTGCTGTAATAAAATAAATAGTTTCTTTTAATGTATAGCTTGTTAATTTATAGTGATCGGGCTTATTTTGGCATTAAAATAACCTACATCAAGTTTATTATTGATTATTTGTATAGTTTATTTACAATAATTTGTGGTGCTTTTATCTAAAGCAAATTGTAAGAAAAAGAAACAAATTAGTAAATATGAAACTTTAGAAGAGTAAAAGACTTTCATTTCACCATCATCTGTATTGTTTTAATGTCAGTTTTGTGATACTCATGGAAGTTAAAGAGATCTATGATGCAGCATCAGCTTTCTAAAGCACATGATTCTGAGTCATCAATCCTTACAATATTCTCTGATTTAATCTGTTTCATCTGAGTTTTTACTTGATCTACAAGTGAGACTTTCCACTGCCATACATCAATTCTTCATATTATATGTGCAAAATATAACAATCTTCTTTCTTGCATAAATGAATCAATTCCTTAATTAATCACTTGGTTTTGCAATTTATTTCTGTAAATTAATATCACCAATAGATTATACTCAACTTATTCCACTCCTATCACTACAGTCACCCACACATTTCACTATGTTACATACAATATTACATTTAACTTGTTCACCAATTTTATGAAATCTATTCATTGTAGAAATGAATGTCTGATATTTACATCACTTTCGATAATATTTTCATTAATTTCACAATAACCCTCCCCTCTGTCTATTTTCATATTAATCAAGTTTGGCAATACTTAACTTTTGGTGTTGAAAATCATTGCTCTATCTACAAAACGCTATTTGCTTGAGTCTTTAACAAAACATTGTGTAGCTCCATTTTATTCTTTGTAAGTTATATTTACACAAACTCTCTAAATTTACTTAATTCTTTGCTGTAATTTTCCTTTGTATTTTTAATCTTAGAATCCTGTAAATACCTACCATTTCCTAGAGATATGTATCTAATGTCCAGTTAATATACTAGATAGTCCTTATCTTTGCACAGTAAATAGTGCTGAGAGTGATATCTGAGATACAGCTTCACAGTTGCACAACCCCAGAAGCCTTATAATGGATTTTATATAGCTCTTTCTTGATATAAAGATTCATCAGGTATATTCTTCTTTTATGAATGACTGATAACATCTGTTAGTGTTTATCAGCATGTCGGCTTCATTTACTGTCTAGTTATCTCCTAATGCATCCAAGAGTGATATTTACCATAAATATGTCTCTCTCAATCTTCTCACATTCATAGAACAGAATTAGAAGCCAACCTTAAACTTGAAATATTATCCCTCTGTCTTTTTATTTCAGTGCTTTTGTTTGTATATTTTTTGATATTACAATTGATAAGCATTGTCAACAAACTAGCAGAAGGATCTTTTGGATGAGACATTAGTGTGAGTTATCATGAAATTGGATAACATTATTATTGTAATGAATTTTGAGTCTATTTTTAAAAATTAAAACACAGGTTCCTGGAGCTCTGTAATCCAATGAATTTACCATTATGTTGCCAAGTCCATGTTGTCTTGGTTGAACAGTTAGTAATAAACATGGAGTGTACTATTAGAGAAGAATTTTCTCCAACTTTCATGAGCATATATCTAATGCAATACACTGTGTTTCTGTTAATTTTTAAAATAGTTTAAGTAAAATGACTAGTTTGTACATTTTTTTTAAATATCAAGCTGGTATTTGAAACATAACTTAGAATTTAGAGAAGATTGTGATTAGAATTTAGATTGTGATTAGAACAACTAAAGGAAAAAAAAAAAAAAAAAGCAAATGAGGTGGTCCCAGGCTTCAGATTAGTGTCAAAAGGGTTAACTAGGATGTGTAAATTGTAAACTGCTTTTCTGAGGTTTCAGATACTTAAAGGTCCTGTTTCTTCTGCCCATATAAGTTATTGACTTTCTCTTCAAGAGACTGCAAGTCACTGCTCCGGCAGCAAACTATGTAACACTTAATGTTTATGTTTAGAAGTTCTAGAGAAACAGATGGACAAAATTTAATCATAAGGAAGAGTAAGTAGTTTGCTATTGTTCTACTTCATGTTGTATGAAAGATATTAAACATTTTGAAATATGATAGTACATCAGGATGAATTACAATGTTTAGACTGAACTATAATTTGGGATACTAAGGGAGCACTTTCTCTTGACAAAGAATAATGCATGAAAGTGTAACTGTAGGGTTGAGCAAAATATGCATTAAGGTGTGTTTACATAGAATGTACTATCAGAGCGACTTACTATGAAGATCAAACAATAAGTTGTGAAAACATTGTTGTTAGCTCCAAGATAACGTCATCAAGTCACCAAGCAAATCTATGATCAAAGGTACTGCAGCCATTACTATCCCGTCTTTTATACAGACTCCAAAACCTTACTATGCCCTTTTCTTTAAAATGGTAGAGTATGAGTTAAGAGAGATTTGGATGCTATTTCTAGTTGGTCAAGCAATCATATAGAAACTCTTTTATTGGCTTGATGAAAGACTTGTGAAAACAACAGCTAAAGGAATAGATTGATATCACTTGTCATTGTTCACATTGAATAAAGTTATAGCAGCTTCTAAAGTTAAATACTAAATAAAAATGTGAGGTACACGGATCAAGTAAGAAATAAAAACGGGATATAATGAACTTGGATTGAACAATTAGGGGTCTATAACTAGGAGTTGGGAAAATGCTATATTTCTTGTTGGGAAAATGCTATATTTCTGGCTTTCAAGGTAAATACTTCATAAGAATACATGAGTCTTGTATTTATTGAGCTAGCAAGTTGTATATGAATGGCTCTGTGAAACTGCTTAGACTAAGTGTACTTGCTAATCCTGTCCTTATTCATTAGGGTCCATAAAATGGTGCTTATTTCTAATTTTTGTTGCATCAAGGAGATGGAAGATAAATCTTTCACCTAGCAACGTACTGGTTTGTCTTAGATAACTTTTTTGCAGAATAAGTGGAATTCAGTTCTGCTGATGAAATGAAATCATGATCATTAGCATATTGGACTAAATGCTTAATAGCATTTCATTAATCTTTATGGTCTCAGCTTAAATTCTTCCAAGGTCAACTTTGTCTTTCATCCTCTTGGTGGGTGACAGAATAAGTACCAGTAGAGCACTGGGGTTAATGCAATCAACAAATTCTCTCCTTGCAAGTTTCAGGCCTTGTACCTATGACAGAAAAGTAGGAAGGATTGTGGTTGCTAACAAAGGATATACCAATTGCAGTACTTTCTTAGAGTCATGCGTCAAAAGTGTTTGGCAATGAGAGGTGAGTCATTAGCAAGGCCCTGGGATGTTGAATATGCAATATTTAGTTATAAGAAACACTGATTGCAAGAGTGTGGAGTAAGTGTTAAGACATCAAAATAGTTGGTAGGCATATGCAAAGAGAACATGTAATAAATGTATATTGCTCTGAGAATTGCCTTGATTGGATGATAGTGTACCTGCAGTAGAGGTAGATTAAAGAAGAGGGGATATACTAATTAAATTCAGACCTTACTTAGAAGAATGGCTTTCATAGTTAAGCTGATCTAAAACCAGAACTGGTATGAATTTCAAAGGTGTTTAGTTGTTGTTCTGTCTGGACTATGGTTACAGTAAGATTACTTTTTTATAAACGCTTATTTTCTATCAGATACTCTAAAATAATAAGAGTAAAGTATCCTGGGACAAGAATTAATATCTACTACAGGATATGAATTTATGAATTTCACAGCCATTTCTTCCTATTCATACATTCTCTTGTGTAGACCATTTCTTACTTCACACAGTATTATTCCTTTTTCATTTCTTCTTTTTATTGCTAAGGAAATAGAAGTTAATGCCTTGACCAGAATATTTATGTATGACCTGACACCTTAGCAAAATATTCAAATTTATGTTTTTTTAAAGTGTACATAGTATGTAAGTTAGAATATTGTTTTGTTTTGTTTTTCTTTTCTTTTCTATGTCTGTAACAAAAGCATTTATTCTGAACTTCGTAAATCTTCAAGAAGCAAATTGAAAGCTCTGAAATAGATTTATATTTGTTTATTACAATTTTATTTTTGAATTGTTAAAGGAATTCTATAATAATACATTTCAGATCAAATTAAACCTTTGCAAGAAACACAACAATAAAAAGAAAAAGAAAAAAAGACAAATTAACTATTTTAGTTATTATTACAGGATTTGTAATGAGTAGGTATTTCTGTCTTGTAGGTGGTTTTATTTTTTGTCTATTGTATCACTTGCTTACTGATTACAGACATTGAATCTGAAAGTAGAATATTCTATAGATAGAGACTCTTAGCAATGTTAGATTTTCTGCTGTTTAAATAGAAATTTATTTTAAGACTTTGGCTCTGATTATCATCTTGCAACACTAACCTTGTACTGTTTTTTTTTTTTTTTCTATTTATTTGTCATTTGATATTTTATTAGTGTTGGCAACAAAGCCAGTGTCTGTAGACATTTTACTGATACATAAAACAGAAAAGAGCTTGAATGAATACAATTTCACATTGTATATATGTGTATGCTTTTGCACAACGCATGCACATATGCACAAAGGGTTCTTTTACATTTAAAAGTTTTGTCAATGAATTGCTTCTCATCTTCTTAGTCTTTCCTACAGTTTTTAAAAAAGCACTTCTAATTTTGTTGAAGAATTATAAGACATAATTAACCTTACTGTAGCAAGATATTTCTTTTCAGATCTCATGTTTCTAGCTTTTACTCCAAGTAGATTTAGTTTAGTTAAAATATATTGAAGATTAAATTATGATGATCATTTGATTTTGCTAAGTTAACACTCTCAGATCTGAACCCCAGTGTCTATCTTTGCCCTCTACCTGGGCTCCTGAGCAAAAAAATAAATAGTTGCACATGCAGCTTAAGAATAATGACTGCAGGCAAACTAATGGACAGAATCACAAAAAAAAAAAAAAAAAAAAAAAACATTCAGAATAACAATAATAGGCCTATCTTTCAACTACTGTATTTGTTCACCCTAATTGCTGCTTTCTTCATCTCTTTCGCCAGTTTGATTGTCCACAACACTTTCATTGTCTGCATATGGGTAAACACTCCATCTGAAAAATAAATGTGATCAATAATTTTCTTGATTGTAAAGAGTCTAGGCCTTGCTTGTTTACTAGATAAAGTGCTGGGTTTGTTACACACTTGTTTCGTTGCAAAAAGAAATAAGCCCCCTTTCCTTTTTTTCCAATTAAAAACAAAACTATGGGGGATACCGTTAACAATGAATCATAAACGCACTTGATTACAAAAGTGCAATGTAATTACTTATATATTTCTAGTATTTTATCTTTTTCTATGTGTTGTTCACTGCTGCTTTAACTGGAATCCAGAAGAGATTACAATTAGGTTATTCCTACCATACCAGGTACATAGTGTGATAGGGTTAATTTAAACAGGAGAAATAAACAAATCTCAAATACATAAATGTATAATGCTTTCTCCATCTGCATCCAATTCATGTTAAATTTCTTGTAATGATATAAATTACAGGGGTCTACACTCTAGAGCATGTCATGAATTCTTGGACATCAGACAATACAATTTGCATTAATAGCAGTAATCTTTCATCTTGGAAGACTGAAGCAGCTAATATATGGCTTACAGATTTTATAGAAAATATAGATTCTATCAGTATAAAGGATAAGGTGCAGAATAATTTGGTATATTTTATAATAAACAATTTGGTACATTTTATAATAAACACAGAATTTGAATATATATTAACATCTAGCAGAAGTAACAGAGTGACTCAAGGTCCGAAAGTTTTGTGCATTAGCATTTATCAAACTAGTCACAGGTCGAAGACCTATGAGTTTATATAGCTATTGGTTTATATATTTCTCTCCAGATTGTTCTAGAACAAACCATAATAATGTCATGTGAATAATTCAAATGAGAAGCTTAACATGAATTGGATGTAGATGGAGAAACCATTATACATTTATGTATTTGAGATTTGTTTATTTCTCTCTCTCTTTCTATATATATATATATATATATATATATATATATATATATATATACATACATATATATATATATGGGAGAATGTACGAAAAAAACAACAGACGAGGACAGGTGGTGTAAACAACAAAAGGATGTATTAGTATGACGCTCGGGAATACGGAAAGTCTTTAACGTTTCGAGCTACGCTCTTCAACAGAAAGAATACGGAGACAAGGAGAAAAACACGGAGAAAAAGATGATAAAGGTAATAAAGGAGGTTTACAAAAGTGGAAAAGTTCAAAAGTTCAAAAGTTTTTTAGACATCGTGGTATATTGAGGCGATTTCCAATCAGAAGATGGGTCCAGTGTAATCCGTGGGTAGGAGAGGTGCAGCCGGAGGGTATAAAGTTCAGAATCAGACAATCCAGAAAGAGTAGATCCAGAAGGAAAGAAGGTAGAATCCAGAAGTTCGTGTGTGATGAGTGGAGACAGGATTAGCTGGTGCGACCACGTGAGCGTGTGTTATATATGGGAGAATGTACGAAAAAACAACAACAGACGAGGACAGGTGGTGTAAACAACAAAAGGATGTATTAGTATGACGCTCGGGAATACGGAAAGTCTTTAATGTTTCGAGCTACGCTCTTCAACAGAAAGAATACGGAGACAAGGAGAAAGAATACGGAGACAAGGAGAAAACACTGAGAAAAAGGTGATAAAGGTAATATATATATATATATATATATATATATATATATATATGTATATATATATATTCTCTATTCATCTTAAAGTGACAGTTTTGAATGGCAAAATAAAGTTGTGAATAGAAAGCTTTAATTTTGATGTGAAGAAATGTTGACTGAAGATTGGTGAATGCAACATTCTACAAAGATCAGGTGTGTACATTTGTATGTGTAGGCATACATGTTAATATATTTGCACATGTACATGATTTAATGATCCCATTAACACTTGCCTTTATATGAAGGTAAGTTGGATTAAGTGTTCTATTAACAGTGTGAGTGATATGTTCTGTCAAAGAGACTAGCTATGTCTTTGCAGGGATTGTATGCTCTTGACTGCAAGAACTGTCTGGACAATTTTAGTCTATATCACTACCATCATTAGTTAGCTCTTGCCTGTTGATATAGCAGCATTTAATCCTGGATTGGTTGAGAATTCAATTCAAATGTGTAAATTCATAGGTGTAAGCTCACATTCCTGGTATACTTGGAAATGTCATTCCCTCCTTTTTTCCGGAAAAGTTTCAGCATGAGTTGTACCTAAACTGCTCGTCCACCTCATTTAAAATTTTGGTTTGCAAAGGATTTTCTGTTAACTTACTTTACAAGAATATCCTATTAAATGATTTGATTTCAACGCTGTCAATATAAACAGATATCTTTTAATTATAAATTTTGTATTTTATGTTTATTTGTAGCTTTTTTATTTTTTATTTTTTATTTTGTAATTTCTCTTTTCTGTCTTTTCTTTTCTGTAGATGTATTGATTTTCTTTTTAATTTGAATTTTCACTTAATTCTATTGATATATTTCTATCAGCTATCTGAAGTATTCTATACAAATGTTGCTGTCATCTTATGTATTCAAGAAATATTGCCTTTATAAATGTGCTCAGTTCATTAACTTGATAGTTTATTTGTTGTCTCCAAAAAGGAAGTTTGTGGAAAATTTCTTTATGTATAAGCATTGTTAGGTTGAGTGAGATTAAATTACTGAAACATAGCTTGATATGTTTTCCTTTTTATTAGTTTATCCAAAGGAGAGATGGCACATGCCTATAGGCTTTTCATATGCTCCTTTATCTGGAAAACAAAAACAATTAGGTGACATTAACAGAGTTAATGTTCAGTTTTTTGAATTCTTGAAGATTATCATTGGTTGGGAGGGGCAAAAAAACTGTGCTAGAAAAGTTCTGTATATGATCTATACAGAATATGATGGGATAGAATGGTAATCTTAGCTCCTCATCTGTGAATATTTCTTTGAATGAGTTATAGTGTATAGTCAAGAAGTTATGAGAAGTATGAACAGAAGAGGCAAAGGATACTCCTCTTCAAAAGAGGGGAAAAGGTTAGAGAATATTACCAATCAGACAGATGTCCTTTTTGAATGTTGTTCAGAATTCATATATAAATGATGAGTGAGACACATAAGTAAAAGAAAAGTTTTAAAGTAATATGTGTTTGTATTTTTACCTTAGTCTAGTTTTTCTCAACTAGAGTCCATATGACCCCAGGGATTCCATGTAAAACTTTAGGGAGTCCATGCAACCAAAATAATAAATTGGGGATACACAGTAGTATTTTAATGGACCATGAAAAAATTTTGCTTTAGAAGTATTTATTACAAGAAATAGCTATTTTCTTTCTCTAATGTTTTACAGTTCAACTTGCACAAATTATTGTGTGTAAAACAAAATAGGAATTTAGAAAAGAGTATCTATACAACTACTTTTTAAATGTTGAATGACTATGGGGATCCACTAGAATAAAATATTGGGTCATCCCATAAATAATGTGGTTTTTTTTCAGTTGCATGAACTAAAAGTTGGAGGGGATGGGATAAACTTGTTATAAGAGCAGGTAGTAATTTTACCTTGTACTTATTCTTAGTGCAAGTTTTGAAGAGTGAAGTTTGATTTTAACAGTTATTTTTTTCAAATCTATAATGGAAGTGACAAAGGAGCATATTCAGCATATTTTGCTTTATGAGTTCAATAAAGGCAACAATGCAACGGAAAGTGCAGTAAATATTAATGCAGTATATGGGGATTAGACAATAAGTGTAAGCCAATGTCAGCAGCGGTTCCAGAGACCCTGAGCCGGAAACTACAGCCTAGAAGATGAGCCTCATCCTAGAAGATCTGTAGAGCTTGACGAGGCCGTCCTGCATACCCTGGTGGAACAAAATACCATTGTAACTGTTCAGGAACGAGCAGAGAAGCTTGGATTTGGTCATTTAACCATTCATCAACACCTGTGTGCCATCGCAAAAATCAGCAAATTGGATCAATGGGTTCTTCACAAACTTTCCAAGTCTAATCGCGTTCAGAGAGTGAATGTGTGCTCTCTTTGCTGTCACGTCTCACGAATAAACCATTTTTGGACCTAATAGTGACTGGTGACAAGAAATTGGTTCTCTATAAAAATATCAAGCGCCAAAGACAATGGGTAAAGAAATGAGAAACACCAGCACCCCAGGTTAAAGAAGGTCTTTTCCCACATAAGGTGTTGTTATCTGTTTGGTGGGATATGAAAGGTTTAGTCTATTTTGAACTTTTAAACCCAAACCAAATGATAACAAAGGAGATCTACTGCAAGCAGCTTGAGCGATTCAAGTCAGCACTAGAGGAAAAGCAACCGTCTTTGGTTTCAAGATGAAAAGTGTTCTTCCATCAGGATAATGCTCAGCCACATACAGCAAGGGTGACATTCCAGAGGCTAGAGCAGTTTGAATGGGAAACGATGCTCCACCCACCATATTCGCCAGACATTGCCCCATCTGATTATCATTTATTCCACAGTCTTGAAAATCATTTAGATGGAAAAAATATGAATTCTGTAGATGAAGTCAGAACAGTACTGGAGGAGTATTTTTGTCATGGACAAGTGAATTTTGGAAGAGGGGCCTTGCAAGTCTACCGGTTAGATGGAAGAGCATTGTAGAAAATGGAGTATATTGTAGATTAAAAAAGAACTTTACTCTTTTGCTTGTTTCAATCATTTGACTCTGGCCATGCTGGAGCACCGCCTTTAGTCGAGAAAATCGACCCCAGGACTTATTCTTTGTAAGCTTTGTACTTATTTTATCGGTCTCTTTTGCCGAACCGCTAAGTTACGGGGACGTAAACACACCACCATCGGCTGTCAAGCGATGTTGGGGGGACAAACACAGACACACACACACACATATATATATACGACAGGCTTCTTTCAGTTTCCATTTACCAAATCCAGTCAAGGCTTTGGTCGGCCCGAAACTATAGTAGAAGACACTTGCTCAAGGTGCCACGCAGTGGGACTGAACCCGGAACCATGTGGTTGGTAAGCAAGCTACTTATCAAACAGCCACTCCTATGCCTTTGCTTATCTTAATTTTGAAAAATAAAAGAAGTATAAAAAAATCACATTGTTTATGGGGTGAACCAATAGTAAAAAGGGGTTCATAGATTAAAAAAGTAGTCGAGAGCCACTGCCTTGGACATACTATCAGTTTTGTTATACCTGACAATATCATGTTACGAATATATGAGGTCTGATCAATAAGTATTCAAACTGTTGCAATAGTAACAAAGCTAAGGTACGGAGAGTGAAGCCACTTGACAAAGATTGACCTTGAACTCTGTGGTGCATGCTCACTAAGTTTTAACATTCTAGCTCACTTCCGCTGTGTTGGAAGTGCTTGGAAGGAAGGTGTTTAACATGATTGTCTCATTGACCATGACAGAGAAAGTTGTCACGTTAATATCTGCTCACAGGCCTACACAAAGTTGCAGAGAGTGTATGGAGAAGAGTGTATGAGTCGCACACAAGTGTACGTGTGATTCAAACGTTTTCAAGATGGTCAAGAAAATGTCAATATTGATGAACTTTCTGGGAGACCTGCAACCAACAGAACTGAGAAAAACATCGCAGATGTGCGTGCAGCTGTGAGGGAAAATTGTCAAATCACCATTCGTAAATTATCAGAGGGTGTACAAATTAGTTACGGTTCAGTTCAGTCCATTATCACTGAAGATTTGAGCATGAGACGCGTGTCTACCAAGTTTGTGCCAAAACTGCTTTCAGCTGACCAAAACGATACTCGGGTTTCAGTTGCACAAGATATCCTTGATTGTGTTGATAATGATGAACACTTTTTGAAAATTTTGTTTTGGCCCCTGAGCTGGTATCACAAAGCTTTTGACAAAATTTGATGCAGATTCTCTGCTCAACTTTCTGTCATGGTCAATGCATCAATCACATGCTGCACACCTTCCTTCCAAGCACTGCTGTAAATAGCAGAAGTGCACACTAAAACTTAGTGTGCATGCCCAGCAGAGTTCAAGGTCAATCTGTGCCAAGCAGCTTCACTCTGCGGGCTTTAGCTTCGTTACTATAGCAACAGTCCAGATATTTATTGATCTGACCATGTACTAATGTTATATTTATTTTGGGATAAGGTGTATCAATTTAATTTATTATGAAGTTTTAATGGATCAGTAACTACTTATTTAGTATGGTAGAATAACAAGATTCCAGAACAGTTCTATAACTGGGGTAAATAATACCTACCCAGGGGTGAGTTAGCTGGTTCTAAATTTGTACATATTTTTTGTTTTGAGCTATAATTTTTAAAAATCTGAAGTTAAAAAGAAAATTTGAAATTGACCTGTTTTTTCAAAAAAAAACAATTTTTCTTCCTTTCTACCAGTTAAAATTTAATGATCTCTGTTCTACACTTCTTTAATTATTGTGTTGCTAATGGAGTAGCTGTGTTCATCATTAATTCCCAAATAAGAGAAATAGCAATATTATTTGCTATTTTTAGTGTTATTGCTATCTGAACATAATAATGTTTAAAAATAATATTTTAAATTTCTTCTGCTTGTTGATTTGTTATAATACAAATGGGAACTCAAATTACTAAACAAAATAGATTGGAATAAATTTACTTACAAAAAGTTTCCAGGGGTTACATGGAATACAAAATATTGGGTGGTAGAGAATTCTATTTTCGAGCAAGGAGCTAAATAACTTAACACATTAATTTTTTTGTCATTACAGTTTAACTTCAAATTCTTATTGGCTCAATTTTATATTTCATCTTCCACAAATCTGTACCAATATAAAAATAGAATGTTTTTTTATGCCAGAATATGAAACCATTGCAAGTTAGACTTGTCTATCATCTCAACTAATTGAATTAAAACCTAAACTACATCAAATTAGAAAACATGGGAAAAAGATTACTGATTGGTAACTTTCAGTGTTAAGAATGATGAATTGTGAGAGATGCTAAGAAGTTGAATGCCAAAAAATGGAAGAGCGAGCCATACAAGTAATTTAATGATTATCCTGAGTTCAGTGAGCAGAAGCTAAAGAAGCAATATGAAGAAGAGAATTTGATAAATGACCAAAAGTTAAGGTCTTTTTATGCATACCAATTGAATAAATGGAAATAAAAATAGAAGTGGTGTGTGCTGTTCAGTTGTAAGTTGAAGTAGTTTAGCATTCTGGGCATAACCATTCTTTTCTAACAAAAGGACCTGCTGAGAATTTTAGATTTCATTACAATTCACTGCTCAACAATCAACATCTCTTCTGTTTTATTTCTAAGCTAATTTATGCTGATTCTGACTACCAAATCCAGTGATTATTCTTAATTGGGTAACTGACATCAAGAGATACTAACATATTTGTGCTCTCATAAATTTCTCTCTATTGCAACACCATTTGCAACATCTTTTTTACCTTCTTGTTACTCTCAATGTTTCACCCTTTATATTCTAGTAAAATGTAGTACTTCTTAGAATTGATATATCATTCATTTTTTTATCATTGAAACTTGGGAAGAAAATTGAACCCACATTTATGAAATTTCAGCATAAGATAGGCAATCTTTTGTATTAACATCTGTTATGACTTTTGTAGATGACAGTTTTCATTCAAAACATTCTTGCCTTCCAAGATAAGTATCAGTGAAGATCTCTTGGTCTAATTTTAACTACAAATGTCTTTTGAATGATACACCCCAAGGCCTTCCTTTAACTGGAGTTGTTTTGTGAGGTAACACATATTATTTCTGCTGAAAAGTAAGAAATGTTTTGTTTTGTTTTTTTTTTGTCTCAACCAACATCCTTTATGAAGTTAATAATAGTGCAGCAGAAACAATACTGTACTCAGCTGTGAGTTATAGAGCTCTATCCCTGCTGACTGTACGAAATGAGATCATTCATCTACTTAATTCTTAAAATTTCTGTATCAATAGGAGTAATACTAACGGATAGTGGAACTTAGAATTGCAATAGAGTTTATGTAGAGCAAGATTATTTATTTAAAAAATATATAAAATGAATGAATAATTAAATAGATACAGCTAATGTAACTTATTCAGTGAAATAATATTAGCAGCCATTAATTAATCTTTTTTTCTTTTTACCTCTGTGTTAATGTTAATAGTTTTATGATGCATCACTGATCTTATTTGATATGAAAATTTTTAAAATATTAATTGTGGTGATACTTCCTAGTTCAGTTCCTGAAATCTTGTTTTGTGTCTGTGTTGTGATGAGTGGGTAGAGGATTGCATGAAAATGCTAGATATGCAGGACTAATAAAGGAAAATGAGAAAGTCCTTTAAATAGAATTTAAGTCACACAATTGTGTCTGTAATAGATTTGGAAAAGTTGCTCATTCATTATACATGTGCATATATGCACATACTTGCACGCACACACGGTGTATACAAATGAATGTACATATATGCATATACTCATTTACTAAGTTCCAAGTAGTAGGCTGTTACACCACAATCAATAATTATTCATACATAGACAAATAAATACATAAAAACACAACTATGATAGAGAAAACAATTATTTTTTCATAGAAATGTATTTTCTACAAATGAATGTATACATACGCACATACATACTTGGCTCCTTTTTTTGTTCCTTCATATATATATATATTCATTGTTCCTTCTATATATATATATTCATTCATCCAGGACTAGTTTGATGGCAGAAGGCAGACTGCAAAGTGTTAATCTGTATGTTATTAGTTTTGCATGGTATCTGTATTTGAAACATCTAATTTCATAAATGCCCCACTCAGTGCAGTGTAGCAGCAATCAACTGTCATGGGCAGCAGCAATCAACTGTCATGGGCAGCAGCAGTATTGTAAAATTTATGAATGCTTTGTTTGCATGTAGTGCTGAGTTCAACTGTTCCTGTGAGTAGTGTAGCTTGGAAAATTGGAAAAATTACTTCAATAATGTCCTTGTGACCCAAGAGGTTATGAGACTCCAAGAAACTTAAATGTTTTATATTAATTTGTTACATTTCTAATCTTTACCTAAGTCATATCTAGATTATCTGTTGCCACTAGTAAATTTCTCTGTAATTTTATAAATATAAAAACAGATTTACCTGTTATTATCATATATATCTACTAAATAAGTGGGCGTCTTTTGGGGTTTTTTTTTTTTTTTTTTGGTGGTGGGGTAATTTTACTCTATTATTGCTGGTACTTACCACTTCTACTCTGATATGAAAGAGCTGATCAAAAATTTGAATACATTAATAAACTTTTGCTATCTTATCTTTATCGAGGGTCTCTTAATTTAATATTTAGTACTTAAAAAGAAAATACTTACCAGTTAAAATTTCTGTGATAATTAAAACTTTTCAAACACTGCATTTTGATTGGGCCATATACATTTGCCACCAAAATTAGTTTGTAGTGAATACTTTTATTTCTGATGCAGAGTCAGAACAATTTCTAAAGAAAATTGATCAGGCTAAGCATCTAGAAACTACTCTTTATCTGTCCTGTTTTTGTTTTAATGTTCTTCTCTTAAGATACTTTTCTAATAGCTTGTTTATGTACTAGATGTTTATTTTTGATTATTTTTAACTTTTGAACAATCTACTATACATTGAAATAGTGCTTTAGGATATTTGCTCAAATTGAGGGAAAAAACCCCAAAACTTTACATCTTTTTAAATGTTATCACTGTTCACTCAATGATTGTCTGCAGTGGCCTCAGTTTCTCAAATCGCTCTTACAAAAGTGTTAAGCTGTGAGCATTCATGGCAACATTTGTTTTCCAGTACAATTCTAGCCTTTTTCTATCATGTGTTGACTAGTTTAACTTTACATAGCGTGCCCCCTAAACACAAAGCAGCAGGAACAAAAGCTTTCTTATTCAACATTGGGCTACTCTAGCTGTTCCTATGAGCAACCCTATCTCAATAGTTTTAATGTTGTGTACCATGCCACTAACAATATAAAAAAGTAGGGTGGGGTGTAAGGCTCTGATTATTTTACTGGTGTCTAACTAGTATAGCTAAAATTTCTTTTTATTTACAACTTACCTAGACGTAATGTTTTCTTTTTCAGCTGGGCTAGTGAAGCATACGCATAAACTCATATTTTTTCTACTCATTGCTCTATTGACTAACTCTTCATTTCCAATCTGTGCTACTGACAAACCCCTTAATTTAAAATACTGTGGTTGATAACAAATCTGAAGCTGTTGTTTTATTTCGTTCTGCTAGTTACCTACCTAACCTGAAAATATAAACAACCACATACACACATATATATATATATATATATATACACACACACTGCTATACTTGAAATTATCTCACCCACATCTTCTAAACAAACACATGCATGCATACACACAAACACTCTCTAATTCTAACTGATCTCTTGAGTCACTTCATTGTGTTGTGTTTTCCTTTTATTGTACTTACTTTTTGAGAACCTTCTAGCATCATATCTATTTATACTATTTCTACATTTAATTTTGAATTGGTTTTCAATTTTGCTTTCCCTGTTCCCATTTCATATAAATCTTAATCCAGATGTTTTCTTTCCTATCTTCTCATTGATTCTCTAATTCTTTCCATTAATTATCTTTTATTCTTTTTTGCAATTTTTTCCCTCTGTTCAACACATTTTTTCTTTTTTCTGCTGAAGCAAAAGTTAGTTTTGTTTATTTTTATTGTTTCTTTTTGTCTCAACAACTTTCTAGTGAGTGAGTTAATATTGATTTTATTTTAAAATCGGTATTCAAGATTAGCATTGTAGTATTCTAACTAGTAGGCCTTTTGAAACAGGTCTCTTTTTTTTTTTTTTATACATTCATTGACCTAGTGTAATTTTTTTTTTATATTTGCATAATTCACTTTTGATTTAAAATTTCTGTTTATAAAGCTATTAATTTTTCTAGTTTGCATGTTTTATATGATAGATTATGTGGATTGCTATTTATATTATTATTATTGAACAAAAAAATAACATTTTCATTATTTTAGAGTAAGTTAGTTAAAATCTTATGGAAAGAATAGTGTTGTAATAGTTAAATTGGTATCTGTTATAAAGAAATAGCCTCCTTATTCCATTTTCATGAGTAGGATAGTTCTTAAACCTTCTTCCATAGTTACAATGAAACTTTAAAATGAACTATTATTTATAACCTACCACACACGCGCGCGCGCACTCTATTTTAAGCGTTAGTATTGGAACATTTCCTTTTAGTCTTCTTATTTTAATATATTTGAAGATTATTAGAAATTATTTCATAAAAATCTATTTCTTAAAATCTTTGACATTTTGTTTTATTCTAAATTAAAGAAAATGAATAATAACTGTTCTAATATAATTTCATTATTTAAATGAGAAATTATCATTGTTTATACTTTCCTTTCGGCTAGGTTCAATACTCAAGATTTGTTGAAGGCAAATGGGATTTTCCCAGGTACATTAGCAACATACATGATATATCAAATAAAAGCCAATTTTGTAGAGGAATAGATTATATTTGAGTGAAGATAGTATAGTCGACTCTACTGCTAAGGAAGAATGGCAAGGCACACTTTTGACATGAAATAAACTCTCAAAACGTATAGTAATAAATGCTATAAAGTATCTAATCTGGTTCTTTAATGTTTGAATAAACTAAATTAAAGGATATGAATTTGAGACAGTATAACAGTACATCGCCCAGGATGGAATATCAAGTGCAAGTAACTGTAACTTTTTTACCCACAATATATGGCCCTGGTAAAACTGTTACAGCTATCAAGTGTAAAGTTAGTAGTTTGTGTTGTATCTACTGTGCATGGTCAAGACCCTCAACTCCTCAGTCTCTCCATTTATAGTCAGTTTCTGCATATGGGTCAGTTCACCACTGTAAGCATTGGACAGCAGTGTTATTTTTGTTTTACTGTGTTGAGCTCCTATTGATAGTTTGGCATAGATAGTTATCTTCACAACACTTATGAAAATTGAACCAAAATGTTGATTTCATAGACCATTGTATACACCAAAAACGATTAACACACATGCAATCAGCAAATGTTATATACTATATAAACCTGAACTCTATAAGCTAGTTTACTTGTAAGATTTATTATATAAAGTTTTATCAATGCTTGTAATAGAAGCAGTGGTATCATAATGGTTAGAGGTCTCTATATCTGGAAGTACTTCAAACTTCCCTCCTTATTGAGACAAAAGATCTTTATTCTGTTTACAAAGCTGTATTTATGTGATATGGTGTGTAAGAATTGCAATACTTTTGTGCTGTTACATTAACAGAAATTATCCTCTGTATAAAAACTAGCTGTAAAAACATTTTGCTTGTAACTTAGTAAGCTAATTTATCTGACTAATTTATATGAAATAGTTTGCTAATCTATCTCCAAGATAATTTTCAATGATCTAATTAATAACAATTCTCTTGTTCCATATTTGCATATGTATTATAGAATATACATTTTATTTCCATTTAAGCTTTTTTTAATCTTCTTCTTAATATTAAGCATCTTATCTTTAAGATCAGATAACTAAAAACATTAAATAATTTCTATTTTTCTCTTTTTAAATTACAGATTTACTAAAAAATTAAGACAATGATTAGTATTGTTTCCTATTATAGCTTTTATTTTTTAACTTAGTTGGTTTTCTATCATAGAATAAATCTAGCTCTAAACGAAAAAAAAATTCATAATCTAAAACTATGAATTATTTGGTCAAATTTCTAAAGAAATAATCTTTATTCTTATCAATCACTTATCAAATGTATCTTCTCTTTAAAACTGAATTATTATGCTTTAGGAAACTTACCTGCTTTATAGATTTGTGATAATTGTTGTATCTATGTAGTAATTACCTCATTCCAGAAAGTTTTTCATAAAGTAGTTAGTGGAGAGGTAACTAATATATGAGCTGTATATTTAGCTAAAGAATATTGGTTATAGATTTTAGCTATTGATTACATTCTTGGGTTTATAGCTGTTCATGCAACCATGAGACTAAATTAATGGAAACTCTAAATGAAAGTCTAGTTCTTTTTCAAAAGAAGCCATTAAAAAAAATAACACTGATTTTTATATGTAGAAATTATCTCAATCAATTTTGTTTATCTTTAAAATTTAGGACCCATAAAGATTTTGAAGCAAGGAATATTTTAGATACCATGACGAATATTTTATAAGTTTGTATAAATATTTCTGTGTATTGAAAATAAGGTGAAAATCATTCTCTTAACTTTAAGATGGCATACCACTCTCCTGCACATACACACTTAAGCTACATACTTAAGGGCAGACCTCCAATGCTCTGAAAGTTGAAAAGGGGCCTTGTTGCTCTCAGAAAAAAGTAAATGAAATTTTGAAGGTTTCTATTTTGTGTGCACATTTCTGAAAAAGCGATTTCAATAATTTAAACTTTTTACACTATTAACCTGATGTTTTTGTGATAGTTTTATATATAGGGTAGGTTGGCAACCAAAAAAGATCAGAGTGAATGAAGTGCAGCATTGTAAGTGTTTTGTGTAAATAAATATTATTTACAAATTCACTAGAGGATTGTTTTTGAATATCTGGTTTAGTATTCCATGGTTGTTTTGATTTCTAATCCTGCTAGTGTGAACTTCACCTTTTATCCATTTGGAAAAGATAAGCCTAATAGCAGCATAATGGTGTTGACCCTATGAAATGTTTTCTACCGAAAAATATGAAAATATTATTTCCTATGGTCAACTTTCCTAGAATGATTTAGCTCTGCTTCTACCATCACATTGCTAATCGGTTATGTTTTTGTTTTTTGGTGGCTTCTGTTTCTGTTGAGTGTTTATATTAATTACTAGCATACCTCTGTCATCATAAATGCAAAAAGTTTTATTAATGATAGAAAATGGCACATCAAAACAATGAAAGAAATCATTGATAAATAGGTGGTGTTCGATCATATAATACCATAAATAATATATAATTATATGCATATATCCATACATATATGGGTACAGGACATCACAAAAGACGTTAAACACAATGAGAAATGAAAACATAAAGAATATTACCCTTCTTCAGTTGTCCCTGCTCCATCTAATCCGCGTTATATTTATATGTGTATATATATATATATATATATATATGTGTGTGTGTGTGTGTATATATATATACACACACACACACACACACATATATGTATATATATGCACATATATATATATATATATATATATATATATATATATATATATATGTAAATATATAAAAATAAAAAGATAAAGAGAGCAATGGTAAGGTTGGAGAAGTATTTTATGGACAGAGACTTACAGCTGTTTCTGGGAAGATCCAGTACTTCCCTTCATCGGAGACAGAAAAAATAAAGTAATCTATTATTATATCCATAGGCGGATATTTTTAGTATGAAGTGGTAAAGAGTGTGATGCGCTGAAAAAAGAGAGAACAGTACTTGAAGTGTAGTTTCATTCCAGTAGTAAAAATCCGTGTAGAAATCCGTGTAAAGTAATCCATATGGGGATAATCCGGAAATAGATGTTGGAACGAAGGCTGATATAGCATAGATAGCAGAGGTTAATATATGCCATACTGCGATGGATTTTAGCTTGTTTACTTGAAGAATGGCCAATTCAAGTGAAGGATGAGCAGTAATTAGGTCAAGTCATGAAGACAGAATGTGAAAGGGGATGGAGGAGAGATAGAGGTGAAGGATGGTAGCGGTATACTTTAATGGTCAGTTGATCTTACAGGATAGAGGGGATGAGCATATAGAGAGAAGGAGGGATAGGGGGAGATAAGGTTAAAAGGTCTAGTGGGTAGGAAGGAATGCGCGTATGTAGTATATAGGTGGTGGGGGTATGAGTGATAAACCAAGGATAGAGATAAGGGGAGAGATGGGTGGGAAGGTAGTTAGTAGTATCATATTCAAGAGTGCAGCCAAACCTATTTATAGATGGTGGAAAGGGATTGAGAGAAATGACGTAGTCTGTATGCGTAGGTGGTGTTGTAGTAAATTAGAGAGTAGAAGAAATAGATTTGGGGGTATATATATGTGGTGATATGATCGAAAGAAAATAATCCTATTCAAAAGATAGTAAAAGATGGATGTTTTTGCCAGGTTGAATAGGTTGCCTGTTGGGGGTCGTGTAATTATGTTGCGTGATCGTTTGTGCAATTTTGCTTGTGATAGAACTTAAATGTGTGGAAAGAGCGGTGATTGCAGTTGCTAAACGCTTCGTTATATCGATTAAGTAGAGTGGGAGAATTGTATTTTAAAATATGGAATGCCTCCGTTAGGCAAAGCTTGCAGTTGGAGCGCTGGCCCTGGTATGGAGTTCCAGAATCTAAGATGGACCATTTTAAGGTGTATTGGGTATTTTTGCTTTTGAGGTGATGAATATGATTGGCTAATGTTGTAGATTTACTGTGTTTGTTGTATCTAAAAGAGTGCATATGTGCTGCGTAGCGATGTTTAAAATTTTTAGTTGCACCAATGTATGTAGCAGTAGAGTTATGTAATAGATTTCTCACAGTGCATTT
>NC_142933.1:55535560-55553060 GCF_046866305.1 Octopus bimaculoides | reverse complement strand
CACTGTCAATTCGGGTAGCTGGTCCCACAATTGGGTTAACATTTGGCCGAATCTCCTCCTCCCACTTATTCTTCATATTCAACAGTCTTTCATAATGGTATTTCCAAGCCTCTTTCTTTGCAGAATCATTAAATGTAAGTGCACCATCATCCATATGGACATATTTCTCTCTTATGACATCACAATTTCTCTCAGACACTGTCTTGCAATCCAGAACACTTCAGTTTTTTGGTCCTCATGTCACTGAACATAGGCAAACCTCTTCTTTTCTGCTTCTCCCTTGGCTAGGTATACCTAACTCCTTGCTTCCCTTCTGGCTATCTGATACAGTTCCCTGCTACCCTGACTCTTTCAGACCTGTATCTTTGCTCTAATGGCCCTGTCTACCTCATCGTTCCACCACCACATTACCCTAGGTCTGGGTGAGACTTTGCACCAGCCACTGATTTGGTCTGTGGCACTCAGCAGGCTGTCCTGCAGGAATTCCTAGTTGCTCTCTATGTCAGAAGTCTGTAGCTCCTCCTCCCTCTCATCAAATTTCTCAATTAGGATGTCCCTAAATCTCTGACTATATGAAGGGTTTTTAAACTTCCAAATCCTTTTCCAGATTGGTCTGCTTCTTGGTATCCTTATGACCTGGAGTCTAAAATCACTGTAAGATACAATTAGTTAATCACTAAGAAAGCAGAGTGAATTTTCAAATATAAAAGACAAACAACAACTGAGTAAGACACTGTTACAGCAAGAGAGTTGAAACGCTGTTGGATGATTTAGAAAACTTTGAGACAAATACAGAAAATAAACAGAACTACTCCAGCTTGTGTTGAATGATTTAGAAAGTAAATCTTATAAAATGGGACATATTAAACAACTTCAAATGCTAACATGTTACAAAAAAAAAAAGTATATATATATGTACAAAGACACAAAGTATATTACATACATAGTGATTTAAGTATCTTTCTTCTCTTGCTGCAATTACACATGCATGGTAAATGGACCATGGAATCGGTAGAGTGTTGGCATTTCGTTGCATCTATTTATGTTTTGAGTCCAAATTCTATCATGTTTCATTTTGCTTTACATCTTTCCAAGATTAATAAAATATATACTGAGGGCTGATGTAATCAACTATTAGACCAAGACAGCATTGTTACAACTGAATGACTAAAACTGGTAATAAAAAATAAAAAGTATGCATCGAAACACATATGGTTATGCTCATGATAATGACTTTGTGGTAGTAAAAAAAACTTCTACTGGCAATGCCATACAATATTTAGTCGTATCAACCATAAAAAAAAAATTTCATGATAGTTAGAGAACTGTGAAAGACAAATTAGAGTTAACAGTCGCAGTTAAGCTTCTTGATTCTGTTATAATTTATCTAAAGTACTAATTGCATACATTAAGCATATAACTTATGCTCTCTTTCCCTAATGTTGCCTCACCTGCATAGCATGGAAAGTGATTTAGGAAACATTTCAGCCTATGACAGTAAGGTTAGTGTCCTAAAGGACATCTTTTTGAATGTCATATTCCAAGCGAAAAAGAAGAGAGAAAAATAGAATAGAAGAAAGAATTATGATGAAAATATATTAAATTTAGTTATATCTTCTTCACAAACAAGGCAAACCACTTTTAACGATACCTCTTACATCTTGGATTGTTGATATCTGACTCAGTTCAAATTAATGTGTCTGATTGTCATTTTCTCAGTTTCTATGTCTTTCTTGTTCATACAAACCCATATGTGAACACACATGCATACACCATAAATTTTGAATGTTATATTGTTTTACTATTATTAATCAGATTTGAAATACAATCTTCAAAGATAACTTCCTATAATACAGTTCTATATTTAAGAGATGAGGAATTATGTACATTATTTACATTTGATGGATATTTGCCCTCATTTTGTTTGTTGTTAACACAACGCTTCATCTGATATATCCTCCAGCCTTCATCAGGTGTCCTGGGGAAATTTTGAACCTGGGTTCTCATTCCTAGGGTATTTTTCGATGTTATTATAATAATAATAATAATAATAACAGCCGAAATGTTGTGTTAACAACAAACAAGATGAGGACAAATATCCGTCAAATGTAAATAATGTAACTTCCTATAAATATGTTACAATGAAAACTATTATAACTTAAGGTGTTTTTAGTTAGTTGCCTTTAACTACTGAAATAAACTCTTTTTGCTCTTCTCATTTTCTGAAAATTACTATTATTATTATCTTTTTCTTTTTATAATAAGACTGTTTTTTTTTTCTTCTTTCAGATTGATGCTTTAAATTAAGAAGAAAGAAAGCTTGGAAAAAGATTCTCTGATCTTTTTAATCCTTTGTCAGGGTGAATGTGAGAACTAAACTATTAGCTGATCTTAAAATAGATACCAAAGGATCCCAATTAACAACTTCATCTCTCTCTTCTTTTTTTTTTTCCAAGTAAAATTGCTGTTTAAATATTTTGTTTTACCATGGAGCCATGCCTTGGGAATTTTAACCAAAATAACATAAACAAGAAATCAATTATTAGTGTACTCCCATAACAAGATGTAGTATTAGTAAAGGCCAAGGTGAGGTGGCCTAATTTCCTAATATGGCCAAAAGGACAGAACCACGGACCTTTAACATTAGTGTTATTGGTCTGTCAGGAACTGAGAAGGAAAAGGGCCTCACTGGTGTTGGCAAGTCATGTCTATGCAATCGGTTTATGCGACCTTTAGCCAATGATTACCATATGGAGCACATCTCTGTGTTAAGCCAAAGTGATTTCGGAGGCCGTGTGATCAACAATGACCACTTTCTGTACTGGGGTGAAATCTCCAAAACCGATGAAGGAGTTGATCACACATTCCATGTGATAGAACAGACTGAGTTCACAGATGATGTGTCTTTTCAGCCATTTAAGACTGGCAAGCATGAGCCTTATAGTAAAAGGTGTATTAGTACCAAAGTGCAATCAGCAGAAAAACTCATGTATATCTGTAAAGAACAACTTGGTAAGTATCCATCATTTATAGTTACTTGCTTTTTTTGTCTTGATTTTTGTTAACTGATTTTTATCCT
Organism: Octopus bimaculoides; assembly: GCF_046866305.1. NCBI lineage: Eukaryota > Metazoa > Mollusca > Cephalopoda > Octopoda > Octopodidae > Octopus > Octopus bimaculoides. The sequence goes on along the minus strand of NC_142933.1, from coordinate 55,549,981 downwards.
TTTGTCTGTGGAGTTTTTACTAGATAAAAAAAAAGTTTCTGTCACTTAGTGGATATTAGGACATTTACATGCATTGTTATAGATGCAACTTTTGAGTTTTGTGTCCATTATAACATGTGTTGTCTATATTTCAGCTTACTAGTCTTCATTTTTCGTTTTTCTGTCCCAGTATTTTATCTTGTCACAGTGCAGGGTCAACTTGTTTTTTTTTTTTTATGTTGATGCAGTCAAGATATTGGTAGGATTTGCAGTATTGATTCCCAGATAATAGCTGTCCAGTCTTAGTGATTACTCTCATGCATTATCTGTTTACATTTAAGATGAAAACTTTATTAACTCTTGCATATAAGAAATATAGTGATGTTGATGAAATAAGTACCAGTGGAATACTGCAGTCAATGTAATCAACTAGTTCCCTCCTCCAAAATTTCAGATCATTATTATTAATGTGGCAAGCTGGCAGAATCAGTTGAGTATAGTATTTCTTGCAACTCTTTACATTCTAAGTTCAAATCCTGCCGAGGTCAAGTTTGCTTGTCATGATCCATCCAGCGTCATTAAAATAAAGTACCAGTCAAGTACTGAGGGTCAGTACTCCATCAAATTTCCAGCTTTGTGCCTACATTAGAAATAATTGTTGAAAAAGGTAAAAATAATTGTTGTTGAAAAACTAGCATAATCAGTAAAGCAGCAGACAAAATGACTTGTGTTTAATTATATCTCTATACATTCTAAGTTTAAATCCTACTGAGATCACCTTTGCCTTTCATCTTTACAAGACCAATAAAATAAAGTAACAGTCAAGTTTTGGAGCAGATGAAATTGGCTGTACCATTCCCATATGAATGATGTAGCCAATTTAATCTGAGAACTTGTGGCTATGAATTCATTATTGTTGCTGAAAAAAGAACAGTTCATAGCCATTTTAACTCTTCTCAGATTGTTTGAATTTTTGAAGGTTTGTAGTTGAAGAAGGTCTGCAGATGTAAGGGAAATTCCAGAATACAGTATTTGGAGAAATAATTAATTCATTTATATGGACTTGGTTCCACTGGAGAGTCAGAAACCCAGAGAAACTGGTTGTAGTAATAATGGCAGATAAGATAACTGTTTAGAGGAAGTTAGTAAATATAGAGCTTCCTTTTTTTAATCGATTTAAAATATACATGTGTGTGTGTACACACACACACACACACACACACAACTACATGCAGAAGTAATGTTCTGGAAGGTTAGCAACTATTTTCTGCCTTTGTTATATAGTCTTAAGTAAATTTCACAAAGATTATCAGAGATTGATAATGGCTAGCGTTTATTTGGACTCTGCTAGATGGAGTCATGTATTCTCCAAAAGTGTAAGGGTCTATGGTCTTGTTAGCTTTGTACTTGAAATGATTTAATGTGATTCAAATTAAATTCAAGGATCTTTCTATCACAGATTCCTTTTGATGTGATTACTTTGACATAATAGAGGGTATTAAATTGTTTATTACTCCCAAAGGCAGATGTAATTTTCATCATAGTTTCAACATTGTCAAAGAGTCAGTATTCTAAACTACTTCCTTTTTGCATAGTAATGAATGTAAAAATGTTTTTTGTTCTCCTCAAGCCTATTGACCAAGTTTATATCTTTGTATAAATGCATTCTTTAATACCAATTAAACAGGTTTCATTTGTGTGACCAAAAAATAAATAAAATAAAAAATACCTCAGCGGGTTGCTCCAGTTATCTGTTTTTCTCATGACAAGATCACTATTTAACTGGATGAAAGTAAGTCAAGGCCTTCATGCACAGGCAAGTTTTCAATCAATAAATACCTTTTTCCTCTCCCTTATTCAAAAAGTGGTACTTGAAACTGTTTCCTATGATTCCAAACAGTTTGAATTTAGAAAGAGGACACATTATATTTTATTTTGTTTTATCTTCCCTTAGATAAATACTTGACCTCCGACATCTTAATCAGATTGTATTTTTTTCCCTCTATAACTACTCTCACCCCATCATCTATAAAAAAAGGATTTCCTCTTTACATCTTTGACTGCCATTTCAGACTATTTAGACTCTGTTTTGATTATTTCCTCCATATATCTCTAAATGCTTGTCTAAAGGTTTACAACTTCAGTTTCTGTGTTCATTTAATCACTATACATTGTTTTACAAATACACACACATACACACATGGAGGGTGGAGAAGTAGCTCATAACTAATTCACTTGGTATTAACATTTGTCAGCACATAATCTTTTTCTATATTTTCCAACTTTACTCTCCGGCAGTCATTTTTGATAATGCCTAGAACTTAATACAGATGCTTAATTATTAAGGCAAGATGTAATTTTGAAAATCCAAGGCATTTTTACAGTCCATGTTTTTTGTCTATTGTTGTAGTTGATTGCTCTATATGATCCTTCTTCCCCACCCCTCCCTCTCAGCTGATTGTATACAGGATTGCAAATATGTGTATGTGTGTGATACTGGATTGCTAATAGAAATGGATTTTGGTAAAAAAAAATCTGTTTTATGCATTTTCGTAGTGGAGGAGAAGGGGGGGGGGGGAAATTTCATTAATGATCCCCAGTGATTTACAAAAAAATTCTTGTAGGCGCAGGAGTGGCTGTGTGGTAAGTAGTTTGCTTACCAACCACATGGTTCTGGGTTCAGTCCCACTGCGTGGCACCTTGGGCATGTATCTTCTACTATAGCCTCAGGCCGACCAAAGCCTTGTGGGTGGATTTGGTAGACGGAAACTGAAAGAAGCCCGTCGTATATATGTGTATATATATATATGTATGTATGTGTGTGTATATGTTTGTGTGTCTGTGTTTGTCCCCCCAACATTGCTTGACAACCGATGCTAGTGTGTTTATGTCCCCGTAACTTAGCAGTTCGGCAAAAAGAGACCGATAGAATAAGTACTAGGCTTACAAAGATCAAGTCCTGGGGTCGATTTGCTCGACTAACGGTGGTGCCCCAGCATGGCTGCAGTCAAATGACTGAAACAAGTAAAAGAGTAAAAAGAGAGATACACATTTCCAAACCACTTGGTTTTCAATATCATTCAACATTTAACAAGAAAGAGGGTGGGATGGGAATTTTGGATAAAATAGAAATTAATAGCTTATGTTTATGGCAATAATTTAACAAAATAATCTATCATTGTTTTAAAATGTCACTTTTTTCAAATATTCTTATTGATTCAGTTCTTTCATTGATATTGTGTTTTGTTCTTTTTCTTTCCTCCCTTTTTTTGTGGTAGGATAAATTGTTTTGTTTTACAACCCTATTAGTCTATTAAAGATATATCTTGTAATAATCATCTCTCTCATCTATATTATTCATTTTCCTTTTGTAGTGACTGTGTTGCAAGTTTCTCGCTTACCAAACACATTGTCCTGGGTTCAGTCCCACTGTGTGGCACCTTGGGCAAGTGTCTTCTACTGTAGCCTCAGGCCAACCAAAGCCTTGTGAGTGGATTTGGTAGACGGAAACTGAAAGAAGCCTGTCGTATATATATATGTGTGTGTGTGTGTTTATGTTTGTCCCCCCAACATTGCTTGATCCTGGTGTGCTTATGTCCCCATAACTTAGCAGTTTGGCAAAAGATACCAATAGAATAAGTACTAGGCTTACAAAGAATAAGTCCTGGGGGGCGATTTGCATGACTAAAGGCGGTGCTCCATCATGGCTGCAGTCAAATGACTGAAACGTAAAAGAATATATATATATATATATATATATATATATATATGAAATGAGATCTCAAAGAAATAAATGATATCTTATGAACTACATTAGCTCACAGCTGTTTCTGCTTTAAGATGCAGTGGACTCATATATATATGCATGTCTTTTAAGAAAGTGGAACTAATTGGATTGGAAAGTAAATATTCTTTGGTTCCCCTTTATTTGAGAAGATAGAGTCTCTTTGTACATTTGAGTTATGTAGAATTTATTGCTTAGGTTAACTTTTGAGAAATTCATAGTTTAGGTTCACAAAGAAACAATGTGTATTGCCTTTTTTCCACCTATTCATATATTTAATTTCTTTCACTTGTTAATTCTTGAATCAATTTATGTCCACATTTATTTATTCCTTCATACAAGTGTCATATGCAAGTACACTGCATCATTAAAATATTTTAATCAAAACTAACACTAAGGGTAGCATTTTGGCAGTGATGTGGATTTTTATTTGTATGGTGATTATGAATGTCTATTTCTATATGAGAGTACAGGAGTATATGATGAAATATATCAAATTGATGGCATAAATAATAGAAAAACAGTTGAGAATCACTGCTATAAAAGATTTCTTATTGACTCAGAACACAGTTGTTTTTGCTTAAGCTCAAGTAAGCCCTGATAAACTAGACATTTATTGAAATCTTCCAACTCTGAGCATTCATTTTTTTGTATATTAGAGACTACATTCTCTAATGTTCCTTTCATTTTGAAAGTGGTAGGTGTGATTTGATTGAAGTTTGGCTGCTGTTTCTTTCAGGATGAACTGTTGAGTTTCCTTTAGTTGTTTCTCCAGATTAGTGTCATCCCATATCAAACCTACTTATGATGAAAGGTATTCCAGCTGTAATTACCCTCTCCCTCTCTCAAGTATAGAGTACAATGCGTCAAGAATCATATTATCCAGTGTGTTCTTTTCCAGATGGTAGAGTGTAATTTTAGAGCTGTAGCTGCTATTTATGTCAAAGGACTTCATAGAGACCTTCTTATTGGCTTAGGTCATCGAGGAAAAGAACCAAATGCAGAGAGAGTGTGCGTGTATGTGTGTGCATGTACTTGATATATATGCTTTTCTTTTTTACACATGTAATTTCCTAAACAGAGACTGTCTGTCTTTGTATGTATTATAAATTATACTGCTAATTATTCAGTTTCCTTGTGTGAATAGCCCACTTGTATGTGTGTATATGCATGAATTATTGTGTATGTATGTAAGTATGCTTATATGTGTGTAACCTTATATATGATATATGTCTATATCTGTAGCTATAATATGTGTTCATGTATGAGTGTAGGGATATTTACATGTACACTTACACTTGTTTGTACATGTATATGTATATATGTTAATACCTGGCACTTCATTGGTTCCAGCAATGAGGGTTTAAGTTGAGCTGATCAACAGAACAGCCTGCTTGTTAAATTAACATGTAAGTGGCTGAACACTCCACAGACATGTGTACTCTTAACATAGTTCTCAAGGAGATTCAGCGTGACACAGAATGTAACAAGGCCAGCCCTTTGAAATACAGGTACCACTCATTTTTGCCAGCTGAGTGGACTGGAGTAATGTGAAATAACAACTTACTCAAGGGTACAATGCACTGCCAGGAATCAAACTAACCGCTAAGCCATGCACCAAATGTTAATATGTGCCTATATATTTGGGTGAGTGGATGTGTGCATTTGTATGTCTACCACTTCAAATCAATACACTATTATAATGTTATTAGGGGTTTGTTTAGTATCACTTTGTCAGAAAAGCAATGCAAACTTCAAGTATGTCTTTCATAAAGGATAACATTGCATCATCTACATGGCATATGTTGAATGTACCTTTTCCTCAAGTGCTATTGTTTAACCCCTGGTTAAACAGTGATTTAAAGTATTCCATTTGTGAATATACTATCATATCTATATCTAGGAGTACTTGCCTAATGTGTCCATCGTTTGTTTTTTTTTTAGGGTTTTTTTTTTTAAGATACTAGGGTATTATTTGAAGTGGGTTTTGTCCGCTGTTTCTTGCTAGTTTAAGTAGCCACATGGATGCTTTCTAGTCAAAAGAGACATTCCACTGAGTTCTGTGTGAACACTTTTTATTGCTTTCATAAATGATTTTTCACAATGTAATTTTACCTATAATACATTTGGTACAGATATTGTGTGTGTGTAATGAATACAGCCTAAGTTCAGTGACTATCCATTAAGTTGACCAGAACATCAAGATTAGATTAATAACAGCTTACTTTGAAAGATATGGATCGTTACATCCAAAATAATTATTAATGGTTATATTGGTTACTGAATGGACAAATAATGGAAGTTGAAGATAACAGCTGGTCAATAGCAATAGTATTGTTTAATGTTACAGTAGATTGTATACTTGGATAATGGTCAAAATGACTAAATATTCTGAAGCAGTTGTAAAATTTATCTAAATTCAATGTGTGCTTGTGTCCAAAACCGTTGTCCTATGATCTGTCTAACAGAGATGATTGGATTTCTGTAGGCATGTAATATGAAAGTATAACACAAAATGTGTGTTAACGTACCAGAAATTTATGTTAATGAGTATAATGGCTGAAATATACTGTAAAAAATTTCTCATGAACTATTAAATCATAGAACCTTGATAAATAAATATAAATCTATTGTGTTAGTGGCCCCCCCATTGGTGATAGATCAAAGGACACAAAGCTTTAGAAGTGGGAAGAAAATAGTGTAGACATATAGAAAGATAACGCATCACAATGTTGTCAAACACTGACATGAAATCAATAATGTATATAACATTAATGGAATGTTAGGCTGCTAGATCAAGAGTGCTAATCAAGTTGAAGTCACTAGTGAGTTCATGTTTAAAGGTTTGTAATATGTTACAGTTGATAATGTCGCCAACAACTAGGAGTACTAATAAAACATTGCAAATAATTTTCAGCATTAACAGAAAGGCAGAACTTTCTAAGAGACCACTAAATAATTAAAACAAGAGATCTAATTCTTTGTTTTATACAATAGTATTCAGTCTATGAGATTTTCATTGAAAGTTATCAAAAATCAATATTAAAGCCAAATTATTTAAGACAGGTCTGAAAAGAGTGGAAAAGTAGGGTTAGCAAAGAACTGTATCAGATAGCAAAAAGAGAAGCTAGGCATTAGGTTTATCTAGATGTGATGGTGCCATGTAAAAAGCACCTGGTACACTCTGTAAAGAGATTAGTGTTTGGAAGGGCATCCAGCTATGGAAACCGAGCCAAAACAGACTATGGAACTTGGTGCATCCCCTGGTCTTGCCAGTTTCTGTCAAACCATCCAACCCATGCCAGCATGGGAAACAGATGTTAAAGGATGATGATGAAGGTGAGACTTTCCATCATGTTGAGAATGAAACATACATTTTCTACTCAGTTAGATGCTAGTCTTGATGTCTAAATTATTACAAGTTTCTTTTTTTCTCAACCACAAAATAATATAAGTCTAAGGTTATTCAGGATTTGAATTGCAAGTACAGGCTCTATGATGTTTATTCATTATTTTACTAAGTGTGGAAATATTCAAAATAGTAGTGGGCTTTTTTTTTTACGTTTGTTGTTTACGTCAATTTTTAAATATTAATATTGTGTAGAAATACAGACATCCTCCATATTACAAAAACATTATATTCCTAACATTTTGCCATAATGTGAAACCTATTTTCCCATTTACTTCTGGGAGTCAATAGGAAATTAGGTGCCTGTAATTGATAAGTGTCTAGAGCAGTGATTGTCAATTACAGTTCCCAGAGTCACATACACCTCCAATGTCCTTCTCTCTATAAATATTATAAATTTTTCTTTGACTCGTTTTACTTTTTTTTTTTTTTGGTGTGGGGACCCACTAAAAGAAAATTTTTTTAATCCAGCTTTTGTATCTGGCTTACATATTCAAGAAACTGAGAACTACTGGTATAGAGCCTATTCAGAATTATTGCTTACACTAAACATGCAAGATGGGTATTTTCCCCCCAGTGTCATCTATTATAACTGATAATTTAGGTCAGCATTTTTCTTGTCATTTCTAACCTTTTTGTTATTTAATCGATTTATTTAATAAAAAAATATACTTTACTAGCGTTCTTTTTAAGGTTTTTCTTTATTTCAATAGATAACATAAAGATATTTATAAAAGTTAATTATATATACTGGCAGAAAGACCGCCCTCTGGGCAGTTTCTTGCGAGCTCCTTTATAATATTTTCACATTTGATTCTCAATTCTAATAATTTTTATATTTAACATCTAATTATTTCTTTGTATAATAGTGCTCACTTGCTTAGTAAATTTTGCTTTCATTATTTTATCACAGTCATAATCTTTTTTAAACAAACATCACGGTAGTCCAACAACAGAGGGAGAAGCAGTTTGTCAAGTTCTACCTTCCCCTCAAAGCAACAGAGATTTCAGTTCAGCAGCCCATCTTTAAGCTTTGCAGTGTGCATGAGTGAAAGAGAGAACATTGCAAATAAGGAATGAAATAAACATAAAATGAAAGAAATGTATAATTAAAAGGGCATTACTACAGATGTATACACCCCCAACAAATACTGCTTAGATGTTGTGGCTTCAGACTATATAGGGATTCATGGGAAAGAATTTTTCCAAGGGGGTAGAGATATGAGTTTCAGAAAATTCACATGATATGACTTTTCTCTCTCATAGTTTTCAGGAAAATGGATATCTTTTAATGAAAATTTATACAGGTCCCTTTCAAACATCATAGATTACAGTTATATAGAAATTTGTCCCCAATTTCTTTTAAGACACAGCCTTCGAAATGATGGGGTTGAGGGGCATCTTTGTATGAAAAATGTTTTCAAAACTTTTTTTTTTACATCCCTACCCATGCCCCCTCATCATCCCACTCCATAACTATTTTAGCCTTTTTTTTTTTTTGTACTTCAAAACTATGTGAAGAACATTTTTGGTATAAAATCTTTTTAAATTGTTAATATTTTCTGAGGGAAAAGTGAATGATTTAAAGGCGATTTGGTTTTTGCTTCTAGCACATCTGAAGACAACCCTCTTCATTTCTTTATCATTTAACTATATATATATAAAACACAGAATCTGCATCTGTTTGTATGTGTGCATCACTAAAACCCAAGACCTAGCCAACAGATTTCATTCAAATTTTACACATATGCTACTTAGGGTCCATGGAATGTCATGGGCCAAAAAACTTTTTAACTTCTAGCCTAATGTGAGCTTGGAGCAGTCTCTTAGACTGTTTCGATATTACGTGTCAAATGTGAAACAATAACATCTCTATTGTAATGTGTGATAATAGTTTGTTTTAATAGTTTCATTTTTAATACTTTCACTACATATATGATATATACATAATGAAACTATTAATATTGAAACTGTTAAAAGTGAAACTATTATCTCACATTACATATATACACATACACACACACACACACACACATATATATATATATATATATATATATATATATATATATATGCAAGTAAAAATAAATACAAAAAAAGGGGGGGTTTTTTGTATGATTGTGTATAGAGGAATATATTATTTTGTTTAAAAGAGTTCCAACACTGTCTGTTTTTTATGTTTTATTTATATTCCTGCAAAACCAATGTGGGATATAGAATATGGAATATACAATATATAATATAAAATAAAAATGGATGGTACTATGAAATAAAGTATTGAATGTCTTATTGAATATATGGAATATGTCTTATTGAATAGATGAAATATTGAGTGTTCAATATAAGACATTCAATACTTTATTTCATAGTACCATCCATTTTTATTTTATATTATATATTGTATATTATATTATATATTGTATATTCCATATTCTATATCCCACATTGGTTTTGCAGGAATATAAATAAAACATAAAAAACAGACAGTGTTGGAACTCTTTCAAACAAAATAATATATATATATATATATATATATGCATATATATATGTATATGCATATATATATGTATATGCATACATATATATACATACATATATGTATATATATGTATATATGTACAAAGCCTTGTGAGTGGATTTGGTAGACAGAAACTGAAAGAAGCCTGTCGTATGTGTTTGTGTTTGTCACCCCCACCACCACCACCATCGCTTGACAACCGATGCTGGTGTGTTTACATCCCTGTAAGTTAGTGGTTCGGCAAAAGAGGCCGATAGAATAAGTACTAGGCTTACAAAGAATAAGTCTGGGGTCGATTTGCTCGACTAAAAGCGGTGCTCCAGCATGGCCGCAGTCAAATAACTGAAACAAGTAAAAGAGTATATATATATATATATATATATATATATATATATATATATATATATATATATATATATATATATATATATATTTCGAAAGGTCTAGTTAGAATAGAGGCAGCTGACGAAGGAATAATTCCAAGTGGCTATCTGTTTTCCTATGTGTTCGTTTCGTTGTCTGTAGTTCATTTTTCTAACGTCCTGTACCCTGATATGCATCTATATACACATGTAGATGTAAGTATGTACATATATTTGTGTATACATGCTTACATATTCTTTGTATTATTATATATACATATATATATATATTATGATGTATTATTATTAATATCAGGAAATCAATATTAGAAAATTCATCAGAAAGATATATGCATGTGTAAAATAATTGTTGTATTAAAAATATATATAAGTATAAATATATAATAATAATAATAAATATGACAGTTTAAAAGTTTTGAATTAAGTTTCAAAGCATCTTACGATCATTTCGCAGAAGTGCTGTCCTAATAATGGAATCCTTTATTGATAAGTATTTATAGACAACCCTTCTGCTCTTCAGAGATTTAAGCTTTGAATTTTGTATAATTTATCGAATGGTAGTTTTTTTAAAAATACGAAGTAATATGATAAAAAGGTGTTTTGTTTGAAATATAAATTAAAGATTAAAATTACTGCTCTTGATTTTGGTATGTACTCTTTAGTATGAGACTTTAATCCATATATTCTTCCTTGGCTGGTCTTCTGTAATAATCCATAATAGTTATGCGTAAAATCCATTATATTATCCTGTATTCAAAATATAGTTCATAGACTTAGATAATATAGAATAATGGAATCCTATATTGATAAGCATTTATAGATAACTCTTCTGCTCCTCAGAAATATCAAATGTGAAATTTGTATAATTTAACGAATGATACTTTTTAAAAAATTTATGAAGTAATGAGAAAATGTTTGTTTGAAATATAAATTAAAATTTACTGCTTTTGATTTTGGTAAGTAGACTTTAGTATGAGAATCTTGACATCCACATATGCCTCTTTGGTAATTCTTCTGTAGTAATCCATAATAATTATGTATAAAATCCATTACATTGTCCTGTATTCCAAATATAGTTCATAGACTTAAATAATATAATGTGAAATTATATGTGAGGTTTTTTATTGCCCACAAGGGGCCAACATAGAGGGGTCAATACAACCTGATTTGGGGGTCAGATACACGAATCGGAATACACAAAAGATGACTTTTAAAAATTCAACACAATATAAATGAACGAATGATGGGACTGACCGGAAGACATTACGGATGGAGTGGGAGGAAGTCCGTTAGGTCGGAGAGGAAGTCCATTAGGTCCCTCCTGCTATCCGGCCCGCTGCCTCCGCCGAAAAGCTGATGTCATTAAGCAAGCGACTTTGCTTCCAGCCTGACATCAGGCTACACATATTTAAACAACCTACATGAATGTTTGACATTGCTTACCTCTGCATCAGTGGTTCGAGGTTCCTTTGTTCTCATTTTCTTTCTCCTTTTCCCGGGCTTGTGGCGTATTTGTATGTAGGCCCTCTTAAATATATGGAGAAAAATCCATTCTGACGGGGCCTACGTCGTGAAAGAATTCGGACTTAATCCATCCGTAATCCTTCCAGCTTATCCTGTAGATGAGAAAGTCTATTATTTGATTCCTTGATGGCCGTGTATGTATTTTCTTTTTCTTTCTCGTTCTTCTTTTTTAATTTCAGTTTAGTAGGGGCAGTCTGTGGTTTTTTTCTTCTTTTTTTTTGGAAACAGTCGACCACCCCTCCTCTCTATCTTTTCCTTCACTCTCTTCTGTCGATATTGGTGTTCACTCTACTTTCAGTGTTGGTGCTGGCGTTTCATTTGTTGTTTCTTCTAATTCTTCTTCTTGTTGTTCTTTTTCTTTTGGTTTACATTCCGACCTGATGTGGCCCTTCAACCCGCAGTTAAAACACCTTGGTTTTCTTCCTTCAACAAATACTATCAATCTTTCTTCTCCGCCTACATTTATGATTTCCACAATCTCTTTGAGGGTTGCGACTTTTGCTTGAATTAGGATTGTCAAGCATTGTCCCTCCCAATTCTCCTCCTTTTCCACAGAGGCCTGGAATATAGTTATTTTGTCCTCCAAGCCCATCATGATAGCTGCCACTAAACAGGTGGCATCAACTTCTGGAGAGGTGTTGTTGACGTTCTTCTTCCCATATATAAGGGAAGAACCACCTCCTCCATTCTGAGGGTCTCCGAGGAGTACTTCTTGGCTGCTTCCTCTGACCTAAACCTCACTTCGACTGTTCCAAATCTTTTGCCATGGTTAATGTATGTAATATCAGGTCAAATAGGTTTGAGGCATTTTCCCACAATTTTCTCCTCTGTTTTATATATCCTTTTTTTCCCAATGTTGTAGGTTTTATACAAGATTCTCCTCCTGTTAACTATGTCAGTTGTTTCTTTCGGAGTGACCACTTGAATTTCAGACCCCTCTTTTTTTAGTATTGACATGTATCTTTGCAGATTGCTTCTCTCTGTGTTTAACTGGGTTTCTTTTCTTCCCACTACCTCTGTGAACTTTTTTGGCGACACTGCCGGTGATTTTTTTCTCTTCAAAAAAGTTTAATTCTCTCAGCGTCACTGCCAGTGAAATTCTTTCTTCACCTGCTTCAGACACAGGTGAGTATGAAAATGATGCAAGCAAAGAAGTTTCCTTCCCCCCCCCCCCCCCCCCCCACAAAATTGGCTTAAAAAGCCACAAGATATAATAACAATAATTCCCCCGCAGGAGGAAACTTCAACAAGCAGCTTCCAAAAAAGCAATCAACAGTTCTTTTCAACAAACCAGTAACAACTCACCACAGTACTTCAACCAAACAAAACACAGAGAAAAAGTAAAATGTACCAACAACAGGAGACTTGCACTAAGAAATTATATGTGAAGTTATAAAATTATAAATTGGTCAAAATATAACGATATGTAAATTAAATAAAACCCTATAGTCTTGGAAAAAGATATATCTAGTGAATGTGAAATGTAAGAAGAAAAATAATGTTTAAATTGTATATAATGATAGATATCACTTATATGAACTAAAGGTGTGTTTCTGTCAATGTTTACATCGGTATGCACGCTATATAACCATGTTTACAAGGGGATTTTTAGAAAAAAGAATAAAAAATAGTTCAGAATTACAGAGATGACAGAATTCTTTGCCTTTATCTTAAGGTATCGAAATTGAGAGAATCAACCAATCTAAATTAAATTATTTATTGTGGTCTTTAAGATACCAAATTAATTTACTAAGCCCTGTACTGTTATGTTTATTCCTATCCCTAAATGTAGAGTAATGATTAGAAATTCTTTTAGAAGATGAGCTGCCTATATAAAAAAATACTTTATTACCAACAGTAATTTTGCACTGGTATATAGAATTTTTAACTTTAGAGTTACATGACATAAACTTGATTCTGTTGTAATTGACTCCAGATACAATAACCTTGTTATTAATATTTCTAGGGGGATGGATAGTATAAGCTAAATTAATGTTAGTATTAGTAAAAGTATCACTATTTAACAGGATAATATTATGTGAAGAGATAATTTGTAAGAGATCTTTTGTGTTGGTAAGACCAATCCTAACTGTGTGTGAGTTGATAATAGAGTAATACCTAGAATTCTTTGGAAAATTCCTAATAATAGCTTCACAAAATATATGTATGTATATATATATATGTGTGTGTGTGTATATATAGATATATATTTACATATATGTAGGTATATATCTATATATGTATGTGTGTGTAGAAATATATATATATATATATACACACACATATATATATGTGTATATATATATATATATGTGTGCATTATTATTGTATATAATGGTAATAATACTACTTTACTTTATTTGAAATTTTATTGTTTACGACAATTTATTTTAAACGGAGTGGGACGTTCAAAGTTAGAAATGAACATGAATCGACGTAATGAATATTTTAGAAATGGAAGTTAAATGCTGTTTTCAACTGAAGATCACAAACCATGTTTATCATGCAAAGCTTCAAATCAATTAGTATTGAAATATGTATAACTTATCTTTGCATTCCATGCAGAGGTACCTTTTTATGAAATACTCATTGCATTGCCCGTGTTTATCTTTGTTGTAGTTTTGTGGTGATTTTTTTCCAGCTGTGGCTTTGATTTTTAGCAAGGGCTATTTATACTCTACTTTGTTAAAATTACTTTTTTATATATATATATATATATATATATATATATACATATATATATATATATATATATATATATATATATATATATATATATATATACATATATATATACATATATATATACATATATATATATGTA
>NC_142933.1:55431771-55531771 GCF_046866305.1 Octopus bimaculoides | reverse complement strand
TATGTGTATATATATATATATATATACACATGTATATATATGCATATATATATATACATGTGTGCATATATATGTGTATATATATATGTATACATATATATACATGTACATATATATATATATATACACATGTATATATATGCATATATATACATGTGTGCATACATATATGTATCTATATGCACAGCCTACATTTAAAATATTTTGTACATAACACCTGTATTTAAGTAGTTCCATTAAGGGCCCTCTGTATCTAAGTATTACCAGTTTCACTTCAACATTATAATTTTGTATCAAAATCTTTTCGTTGCTTTGAGATCGTTGACACAGGAGTGGCTGTGTGGTAAGTAGCTTGCTTACCAACCACATGGTCCCAGGTTCAGTCCCACTGCGTGGCACCTTGGGCAAGTGTCTTCTACTATAGCCTCGGGCCAACTAAAGCCTTGTGAGTGGATTTGGTAGACGGAAACTGAAAGAAGCCCGTCGTATATATGTGTGTGTATGTATATATATATATATATATATATATATATATATATATATATATATATATATGTGTGTGTGTGTGTGTGTGACTGTGTTTGTCCCCCCCACCATTGCTTGACAACCGATGGTGGTGTGTTTACGTCCCCGTAACTTAGCGGGTCGGCAAAAGAGACCGATAGAATAAGTACTAGGCTTCCAAAGAATAAGTCCTGGGGTCGATTTGCCCGACTAAAGGCGGTGCTCCAGCATGGCCGCAGTCAAATGACTGAAACAAGTAAAAGAGTATAGAGTAAACCTTCACAAAACTGATGCAGGAAAAAGTTTTGTCAGTGAGCACACAGGCACACACATTCATTGCCTTTCATCATCATCATCATCATTTAACTTCCTCTTTCCATGCTAGCATGGGTTGGACGATATGACTGGGGGCTGGCGAACCAGATGGCTGCACCAGACTCCAATCTGATCTGGCAGAGTTTCTACAGCTGGATGCCCTTCCTAACGCCAACCTCTCCAAGAGTGTAGTGGGTGCTTTTTACGTGCCACCGACACAAGGGCTAGTCTGGCGGTACTGGCAACAGCCACGCTCAAATTGTGTCTTTTACGTGCCACCTGCACAGGAGTCAGTCCGATGTTTTGTTCATATGACACTGGCACAAGTGCCAGTAAGGCGAAGCTGCCTTTCATTTGTGTATATGTGTGTGCATGGATTATGTGTATATTTGCTTAGTGGTATAGAATGTTTGTAAACTGTGAATAAGGTCAAGTTTCGAGTACTTGTCGGTAACTTCTGTCTTGTCTTCGTCTTCTAATAGTTATTACCCAACTTTCTAGGCTCTTCTCACATCTATCCTGCATTTAAAAATTATACAGGTATTTTAGAAAATTTTTATTCAATAAATAATGTTTCTACATTACATGTACATTAATAGAATAAACTATCGGTTTTCCAATTAGCAAATGAAAACTTAAAAGAGAAAGTGAGAGACTTTGCAAATGAAAATGGAATATTCCACAGTGACTGCAATGAATATTTAAGTCTCTGAAGAATTATACAAAGTGAATGCGATGAATATTTAAATTTGTGAGAAATTGAAGTTTAAAAAATTCGGTAAACTTGAGAAATCGAAATTATAGGAAATTTCTTAGAACATGAATGTATAAAAATATTTCCAGAGGGTTCAACCCTCTAATAGTTGCTTTCTTTTAGTACTTGTTACATACCTAATTAATAAGCAGCTTTCTCCATTGTAGTATAGATATAAGTTGCCATTAATATCCGACGAGAATGTATCATAGCTCTTCGCTCCAGCATTCAAAATTCTGAGTACTATAATGACAACCTTTTACTGTTTGTTCTAATTTATAACATATATAAATAATCCTCTATTTCTCTAATATCGAGGTCTCATGCTTTTGTTGTTACCTTTTATTATTATTATCTCTCTATATATACATATAACTAGCAGTATAGCCTGGCGTTGCCCAGGATTAAGCTAGGATTATTAAGTGATCAAATACTTTATTTCAAATCAAAATAAGTAACATCGACATCAGATTTGAGCGAAATCTGTTGAAATTGGTTTGGCTGAAAATGGTTTGCTGGCAATTTGATTAATTTTACCATGAAAAACTACAGCTGAATTTTTCGATAACACTCGCACGATTATCACTAAGAAAAAGATAAAACGAATTTTTTGTGTGGAATCTACTACCCTGGTCTACTAATATACTACAAAACCATTTTTGTGGTCTGAAAAATGGGTTGGGATGTGGTAGAAGCTTCGGAATTTCATTCCCCCCACACATCTATTTTTCAATGTATGAGAAAAATACGGAGATTAAGAATATGGATAAAAAGTTTTTTTAGATCTCAAATTTACCATGAAAAACTCCAGCTAAATTTTTAGATAACACTCGCACAATTTTCACTAAGAAAAAATAAATTGGATTTTTTGCATGGAATCAACTATCCTGACCTGCTAATATGCTACAAAACCTTTTTTGTGGTCCGAAAAACGGGTTGGGGTGTGGTGGAAGCCTCGGAAATTTTACCCATTTATATTGTGTAATTCACTGACAAATTACTACATACCTCTTTGTTTCATTGTTGTTAAATAAATGGAGTGTCAACAAACATTTTTCTTCAGCGTGAAACTCTTTCGCTCCCAAAGTAGTATGTGTGTGAGTGAGAGGGGGGAGAAAGATGAGCAATTTGAAATAAATATATTTTAATTGTTGTGTGAAAAAGTACATATAATCTCATTATAAAATATAGTGTCTTTCAAAAACATCTTATATTTGAAACTATATCTCATGTTTAAGAAAAAAAAGAAGCATTTTACTTTTTCACTTTTGATGAACGCTGACACTGACTTCCATACTCATTCCTACCTTTTCTTTCGTTAGACGCTTTCTGTCTCCCTCTCCCACTTTTCTTTACTTTTTTTTTGTTAGACGCTGGCAAACAATCTCTATCTCTCCCTCACCCCCCCTCTCACACACATACGTCAACACACAATTTCTCTCTCTCCCTCATGCATACGCACACTTTAACTTCACCATGTTAGCAAACTTCAAAATTGGTAAAAGTTATGGTTGAAAATCGATTTTTACAGCCTCTGAAAGAAAAAGTTGACAAAAATGCAGATAGGGTCATGACGAATGTCCTCTTAAAATTGGAGCGACATGCGTGCTAATTTGTGGACGTGCATAAATTACATTCACGTACACACACACACACACACACATACACATCCTGCTTTTTATATATACAGATTATTACCATCAGCATCATCATCTATTATTATATTTTCATATACACTCAACAGATTAGACTGTTGGAAAAGAAAAAGGTACATACTTGAAGGCTCTGAATTTACCTTCAAACGAGGAACAAAGTTTAAAATCAAAACCAATTTCTCTTGTTCCTCTGGAAACCTCATTTATGTCCTCACATGTGCAGGTTGCCAACACTACTATATCTGACAGATGAGCCTCCCATTGCGTAGAAGAGTAGCAATCCATAAAGAACAAATAAATCTCCTTCAACACCGCCAAATTCCACTCAGTGGCCACATAGATTCTTGCGCCAGAAACAAAAACCCTAAATTCCTTATATTCCCTTTCTATCAATGTAAAGACAGAATCTCCACACAAGAAAGAATCAACAAAGAGAATCTTTTCATAGAGAAATTCCAACCACTTCTTAACACACAAACCCCTCAGTGACCATATTTCTCTAAGAACAGACATAAACTTCCTGTTGACAAAGAGTCCATAACTCCAACTAAAGAGTATAAAACCCACAGATTTGTCTTCCCTTACACACACTTCGTTTTGACACCACACTTCCTGCTTAACACATAAACCTTTAGTCCCTTTTCTTTTTTTAAACCTAACAGAACTCTCAATTTCATGCATCCTTATTTTTCCAACTATTATCTACATGAATTACCATTGAACTTTAAAAGTTCAAAGACAATATAATGTATTGGTATATTTATTTTTTTAATATATTTTTTAAAACTTTTTTGTAAAAAGCATTTTCATTCTCCCTCTTCTTGAAAATTTGCCATGCAATGAAAGCCGGTTAGAAATCTATATTAAAATATGCTTTCAGTTTAGCATTCTGCCTTATTATTATTTTTCATTTTCCTATTATTTCTCCACATACAGTTAACACAACCCCACTATTTACTGACTTTATATATATATATATATATATATGTACGATGTATTTTAAGGTTAAATAGTAATTCTGTTTACGTTTGTGTAACTGAGATATTTTGGTTGGATTATATAGTCATTGGTGTTACATTACTTTCTATATTCTGTAACTGTTGCAATATACTTTTCTAGGCCTGAAATTTTTGTGAGGAGGGGGCCAATTGAATAGATCGATCCCATTACACAACTGGTGCTTAATTTATCAATCCCGAAAGGATGAAAGGCAAAGTTGACCTCGGAAGAATTTAAACTCAGAACATAAAGACAGACAGTCATAATATACAAACATTTCTCATGGCACTAGGTCCAGCTAGTTATTATTATTACCATTATTAAAATGGCAAGCTGGCAGAATCCTTAGCATGCCAGGCAAAAATGCTTAGCAGCATTTCGTTTGTATTTATGTTCTGAGTTCAAATTCCATTGAGGTCAGCTTTGCCTTTCATCCTTTCAAGGTTGATAAAATAAGTACCAGTTGAGTACTGAGAAGTTGTAATATGTACAGACATTATACAACACATACACACCATTATCATCATTATTTAATGCCTTTTTTCTGTATTGGCTGGTGTGGCAGGGTCTGATGATCTGCAGAGCTGCATCAAGCCCTAGTGGCAGCTTTGGTATGGCTTCTGCAACTGGATGTCTTTCCTAATGTCAACCACTTTACAGTGGGTGCTCTTTTTCATGACACTGACTAGTGGGGTTGCCAAGTAACTTTTCAAGACAAAGTAAAGAAAAGAAATTGAATGGGAGTGTATTTGAGAGATGGGGTGGTGGCATATGCCAGTGCTGAGTTTTAAAGTATGATAGAGACAAGAACAAGTGTTTGGCTATCAAGGAGATACATGGCTACCCCTTATTATGTGAGAGTAGGTGAAGGTAGCTGGAAGGGAGATAAACATGGTGGTGACAGGGTGCTGAAGATAAGGGAAAATATAGACTGGGGATTCGGAGGAAAGGAAAGGATGGGTAATTTTATAAAGTGTATTGCAGGAGAGTGACAGAGATTGAACTTAGAGATGGATATAGTGAGTAATGAAAAATGGTGAAGGTGTGTTTGATGGTGAATATTGGTATGGAGGAAGATGTGAGAGATATAGAAATGTCATAGGAAGGAGGAGGTGATAAGCGACAGCACAACAGGTGTGAAGATCAGCAGTATTATATATATGTGTGTGTGTGTGTGTTTGCATAGATCAGAAGTTGAGAGATGTTTAGGGTGTGAGAGTGGGAGAGTGATGAACTGCAGCAGAGATGGAGGTTAGAAATACATGAGGGTGACAAAGGTAATTGGGAAAGGTTATGGGAGGGTCCTGAGATTGATGATAGATAAGATAGGTGTTAAAGATGAGGTATGACAGACCTGAGCTGTAGCTCAGAGGAGGTGGAGAGATTGCTGAAGACACAGAAAGGATGTGATCAGTGGAAAGAAGTTTGGACAGGGATGTTAATGAGCATGAGGTAGCTGATACTACTAAAGTGAGCTTGAAGTGTGCATTGATTCTACGCCCAAAAGATTTCAGTACCGGAATAGAATGATACTTATAGAAGTGATGGAGGGATGAGTGTTAACAAAATGATATGGAGAGAGTGCTTGACGTGGCAAATTGAGTATAGGTTCTGGCAAGCACATGAACAAGGGCATCAGCATATAATAGTTACCAAGGGCAGCCAGTCTTAAATTCCTCTGTTAAGGCCTGGAGTACTGTGACAATTAGGAGGAGACTGAGTATACACTGTGTATGTAATATATATAACCTATGTGAAAATAGATTAAGCATTTCTCCAGCAGGGATATTTGACACAAGAGTTAAAGACGTTTTCTGATTGGCCCATAAAGTATAAAAATTTGGCTAATTTTTATAAAACAGTGCTGGCCAGGGGAGCCTCAGGCCAGGGGAGCCTCAGGCCAGGGGAGCCTCAGGCCAGCGCATCTCACAGAACCTAATGTTCCTGCTTCTGGCCTACAGAAGTAGGTATGTTAGCCAGGCATTCAATTCATGAATAAAAAAAGTAATAATTATTACAGAATGAGAGAGCTGGCAGTAGCAAAGAAATGTAGTTTGGCAACAAGACCAGTTAAAATAAATGGCAAAGCGACCTATTGATTCTCTTTTCTTTATATTCCATATTGCATCACTCAGCTATACAAATTTATCTCCTCCACCATTGTAACACTTGAAGTTGAGGTTTCTTTTTACTTTGTCACAGAAAAAATAGCCAGTGTAATCATATTCATAGTATGCAAAGGAATAAATTCCACATTTACCAGGTACAGTGAGTGGTTAGCAAACCTTATCAGCTATTGTTTTATACACACACACACACATAACAGCATCAGTGCCAAGCAGTGATTAAGAATTAACAAACTTTAGGTTATTTAAAATATGTTTGTAACATATTTACATATTTCATCTTCTAAAGGCAAGTTCACTGCAGTTACCATGGAGAAAAAAATTCTTGTCTACTTTTTACTATAAGAGCGAATTTTTTTCTCCATGGTAACTGCAATGAATTTGCCTTTAGAAGTCAAAATAACTCACAAGCATATTTTAACTAACCTAAAGTTTGTGTGTGTGTGTGTATGTGGTACACACACTGTGCATTAGAAAGTATTAAGAAATTTTCAAGTTGTTATACTGTTACAAGTATTGAGTGATTTGACACTTTGAAGGGAAATTGACAATATCCTTTCCACTTGAAATTATTTAGAGATAAACAGTCCACTCCTGCTATGAAAAATGTTTATTTCAAGTATATTCAGTTAAAATTAGTGTTCTTTGTTGAATTGACTGTTCAATTTGTTGTTTTCTTTTAATTATGATGTAAATGTTAGTCATCAATATAAAAAAAAAATATGGGTGACCAAATGAAATATTCTCTTTACTCTTCTAAGAATAAAGAGATGACACAATAATACTAACTGGCTATATTTCACTATTACAACAGACTCTTCTATTCTTGACAAAACACAGTGGGGGGGGGGGGGGGTTATTTAAAAGGCTGTATTTTGTATGTATCTGTGTGTATGTGCACACACACTGCAGGCTCCTTTCAATTTCTGTTTACCAAATTCACTCAACAAGGATTTGAGTAGATGTAGGAGATAATTAAAGGGCTCTATTGTATGTATGCATGTGTGCCTGAGTTTTTGTTTCCTTGTCTTGACATTGTCGATGCACTAATTGTAAATGTCACTGACATACAAACATTGTCATTTGCTTGCAAACTTCCAAGGAAATATGTCTGGCCGTTGTGCTGTTTGTGTTCACTGGGAAATATTACTTTGTTTCATAATAGGTCAAGGTTGGGAACAAGAAGAACATCTGGTCATGGAAAATCTACCTCAACAAATGTCATATTACCCATGCTAGCATGGAAAAGTGGACTTTAAAAACAATGGTGGTGATGATGATATGTAGAATGAACTTCTTACAGCAACCAGTTTGTTAATATTACTGCAACCTTATGTTTTTTTTCTAATAGAAGTGGATAAAATAAGAGAAAAAGAAAGAAAAAAATGAATATTGAAGTAAATGCTAACTGTAGAGCAAAGATTTGAAATAAATCAGATTTGAAATAAATCAGAACAGGTGTTGTCTACATTTAATCATTAATTAGTAGCAGAACTGGAAAAAAATTATTGAAATTTAAATTGGTTCTTGAGTTTACTCATTTTTTCTGATTTTCTTTTTCTTTTATAAACAATTAACTGAAGTAAAAATTTTAAAAAAAAGAAAGAGAGAAAGAAACATCATTATCATCATTTCTGTTAATATTGAGTCAGATGTGAGTGAGTCACTGTTGGTAACAAAAGTTCCTGAATCACTAAAGTGATCAATTAGATTAATATAAAGTATAGGAATGAGGTAAACATTTTAGTGATTTAAAGTAACTAAGAATAAAAGACTCGGCAAAGTATGTGTGTGTATGGATGTATTAAGAAATAAATGAATTTGTATCTGAATTTGAATATCATGTGCACCATTTCTCAAATGTTTCTACTCTTCATTGAAGTTTCTGTCATTTCTTGAATATGAATTATTGTTATAACCTTTTATGTTTACTTCAGAAATAAAAAGTTAATTCATCAAATTCTTGTGTGTGTGAAGTCAGCTACATCCATTTCCTCTAATACATAATGATTGTTTTATCTTCTACAATGCAGCATCTCTGAGTTTCTATCCAACAGTAATAGCTACTAACTTTGCTATTTGTTCCTAAAAGTCTTTGCTTTATTTATTTCTGTCTGGAGTATTTTTCTTTTGTTGATATTTTCTCTTACCAGCCTTTGGCATATATCATCTATACCAGTGCAGGTATTGATGTCTAAGCATCATTCACTAGTGGGCATGACCTGAAAACTTATACCATGCTTTTACTAATTACTTTAGATGCCTGTTCTAGGCAGAAGCATAGCTGTGGAAAGAAGCTTGTCTCCCAATCAATCACATGATTCTGGGTTCAGTTCCACTGTGTGGCACCTTGGGCAAGTGTCTTCGACTATAGCCTTGTGAGTGGATTTGGTAGACGGATACTGAAAGCCCATCATATATATATATATATATATATATATATATATATATATATATATATATATATATATATATATATATATATATATATGTATGTATATAATACAAATAATATATGCGTATATACGTACATGTATGTACATACCTACATCTACCTGTATATATAGATGCATATCTGGGTACAGGACGTAGCAAAAAAACGTGGACAAAATGATAAACGGAATACAGAAAACACAGTTTGTTCCGAAAAATCCACAGCTTTCAAAATCATCTCCATGACTAAGATAAACCACATGACAGATATTGTGCAGCCAGCAGCAATGCTAAGCTCCAATTGCTGCCAATTTGTAGTAAAATCTCCAGCTGTAAACCTCATCTCGAAACTGTCATAATATATCATCATTATTTTGGTTACTTTGTCTGGAATGTGAAAGTGGTCCATGGCTCTCATCAGTAATTTGTGTGGCACTGAGCCATATGCACTAACTAGGTCAAGCCACACCATGTTCAAACTTGTTCTGTTTGGCATCCTGAATCACTTTCCAAATCACAAAACAGTGTTCAATGCATCCAGGGATTCCTGCTTTTGAACACATTCATCAACATATCCATTACTCTGTAAATATGTCACTGTTCTCCTCAAGAGAATTCCCATAAAGATTTTGCCTTCCACATTCAATAAGGATATCGGTCTAAACTGTTTTATAGTCTCTGCATTGGCCTCCTTCAGCAGGTATATGCCTTCTGCCTTATACTAATCCTCTATTAGAGTCTCTTGGTTCTAAGAGATGCTTTAGCCCATTTAGAGGTGGCAGTACCTGATTACAGTGCAGATTGCTGTTGGTTTCTTTGATATGAGCATCCAATTCTTCTTTCGTGCATGATAAAGTGCCACTCTTTGGTTCAGTGAACAGCTTCTTAGTAAACCCATACAGGTCCTTTAGAAACTGCTCCTGAGTCCTTTTACTTTCCTTTCGTCACTGATATTGGCAGATATGTCATTACACATAACAGCATTTCCTTTTCAAATTGGCGTACAGCAGCGCGAGGCCAGGTTTTTCATCTTCTCTAGCATATTTCTATTGCTTTCTTAGGCTGGTCTTTTCCTTCCTCAGCTGTTTCATTTTCCTGATCCTCCTGCTTGGTCCACACTTCCTTTTGCTAATCGGATACTATCTTTCACTCCAAATAATTCCTTTCCTGTATCATATATTGAGCTTGTTAACTTTCCCAGTTTCTCCATTGTAGAGCTTGTCTTTTTATAAAGAGCTCGACATACCTTGTTTTCAAACTCTTTATATTTTCCTTTCTCATTAGCTGCAGAAAACTCGGTTTCCTCTGAGTACTATCTGATGCACCAGTTTCATAACATGCAGTTTCCTGACAGGAAGAGGTCTTCGCTTTAGCATTTATTGATCCACTGTGGTTTGAGTCCGCGAATGATTTGCCATGTGTTTTATGATCAGATGATCCACACTGCTCTGTCCTCTTCTTACAAGTCTTTCCCTGATGTATCTTCAAGCCTCTCAGTTGCAAAGGTCCTACAGCACAGCTTGCATCCAAGGTTGTTTACACTTCATTACAACAGAAATTTTTCTTCTGGCAACACTGCATCTGTCCAATGTAATGGGCATGTAAATAGATTCATTTAAATCAATTGAATAAAATAGATTCAATAAGCCTTTTGAGTTTAAAGAATCTGTGATTTTTTTCCTTTCAAATCAAGGGGTAACGGCATAAGTAAATATATTTTGGGGTAATTGGTTAAAAAAGTTCCCCAAGCCCTGCTCTACCTGCTAGAAATAGCAACCAAGTCTACTTTCTGTCACACTTTACCTTCCCTTCTTCAAAAAAAAGGACACTGTCTGGAGGCAAAATACAGGCTAGTCACGACTAAGCAACAAAACCTTCTGCACAATATACATAGTATGTATTGAACCCATGTATGTATGTGATCAATGTTATTGTCATTGGCATGGGTTTCCCATCAGCTATATGACACAATATAACACTTATTAATTTGTTGTTAATTTATGTAATAACCATTCAACTGCTTCTTCATTGCTTTAGTGAGCATCCATGCTTCAGCCCCATATAGAACAGACTCCACTGTTGCCAGAAACAACTTCTCATTCAATTTCCTGCTAACTTTGAACTCCATACTTTTCTCAATTTATGGCATGCATTCCAGGCAAGATCTTTTCTTGCTACGATGTCTTTCTCAGTACTTTGTGTCCACGCACCAAGGTATTTGAAATTTCAGCTACCTTGAGCAACTTGCAGCTCTGTTTTGTTTACATTACAGTACAATCCTACCTTCCCTGATACCTGCTCTAATCTGCTAAGCATAGTCTAGGTCAGTTACTGTTACTGCTTGATGCCGGCTACTTCTTTGCCTATGCAGTTTGAATCCCAGTTCTTCCTAGAATGGCACTCAATGTCTCCTGGAAGAGTCCTACAACAAACACCAACTTACACCAGGAACTACCAAAAGTAACATTGAAGATACAGCATAAAAGGATGAAGACATCCCGATGAAATTGCTAACAAGCTAGTGCTCTGGCAACCAACGGAAGGAAGAACCAGGAGAGGAAGGAAGAATATGGCCTATATTGACAACTTGCTGGAGGATACTGGTATGAAAGGGGTACAGAAGCTGAGGGCCATTATGGAAGATTGAGATGAGTGGGAAAACATGTGGAAACTGTCTTCGGGCGTCCTGAGAGACACCCTAGATAGAGATAGATAGATAATTTATGTAAAAAAAAACCTAACATTAATATAAATACTAGTAAAATAAAGGCACTATATTTATTTAGCTAGTAGCATGCATATAAAGAAGACATGTGGTTGGGAAGATCTGTATAACTCAATAAAGAAAACTGTGTCAGGTTCCTGGCCCAATGATCAGATGTAACCATTGCAGTGTATCATTAGGTAAAGCACATTTTATTTGCTTCGCTCAACTTAATTGATAAAAGGTCGGGGCTGGAGTACCCTTCTCGCTTAACAGTTGATTGGTTAGTGCTAGGGAGTTCAATCAACTCTAAAATGTATTCAACACTTGGCAATGTTGATAACCAAAGTTTCAGAATGATAAAAATGAAAATTAAGAAATAACTGCATATGTATGTATGTATGTATGGATGGATGGATGGATGGATGGATGGATGGATGGATGGATGGATGGATGGATGGATGGATGGATGGATGGATGGATGGATGGATGGATGGATGGATGGATGGATGGATGGATGGATGGATGGATGGATGGATGGATGGATGGATGGATGGATGGATGGATGGATGGATGGATGGATGGATGGATGGATGGATGGATGGATGGATGGATGGATGCATGTCTGTCTGTTTGTCTGTCCAAACTTTCAGAAAGAGCCAAACAATGCTAAAAATTAGAGAGAGAGAGAGAGAGAGAGAGTGTGTGATGTTGATTGGTTGGTTTTGTTTTATAAGGATACTGTTTTCAATGATTTAGAATTATAATTTAATAAGTTGCTGAATTCACAGATGTCTTCCTTTTTTTTGTACTTTTTCTATTTGGAAAATAATTGAGTAGAAATAAAAGAAAAAAAAGGATTAAATGGATATCACTAATTACATGCTGATTTTGAAGAATTGTTTTGTTCAAAGGATTAAAGATTTATCTACTTAAAGGATGCAGGAATTTGTATTTTGAAGATTTCACAAATTTACTTTACATATTAAGTTTTATGACAATAGTTGTATTATTTATGCTGAGTATTTTAGAGGCTAACAGTTGTATTATTTTCATTGGTGCTGGTTTTAAATCTAGAGTTTTTAGCTTCGTTTAATTTTTATTTGTTGTATGTATTTTCTTAAATATTTTACACTCATGTCTGTTTGAATGCCTTTGCTTCATGCCTTCAGGGTTAAAAATTAGTATTTGGGAGTGGCTTTGAACATGTCAAAAAGAAAAGAGAGGCATCAGTATTTTCACCACTCATTCGCTTATGCTTATTCTTTATTTTACTCTTGTTGCTTTCCTTTAAGATATGGAATTTAATATTCATTAAATTGTTTACAATCTTTGATTCAAAATGGTAGATTAGTTTGTGTGTGAATTTATGTAAAAATAAATAAATAAATATATTCATTATTCATTGTCATGTGAGAATTGTGTGTGTATATCATGAAAGTTCACATCATCTTGACACAACTCTGCTGAGTAGTGTTTTTACTTCCCTTTTACTACATGGTAACTATGATAGTTGCTTTTATAAAAACATGAACTGACATTGCTTAGAGAAGTCTATTTTTCTTTTATTTTTTAAAGGTAGTACTGTAACAGTTTTATTTTCTGCTTCCTCTCAATTACAACCAAGTTTTTTGCCATTTATAAACTCTTCAGAGATTTAGGCAGGGTATTCTCAAGGTAGCACCAAAAATAATGCAAGTCTTGTTTTCAATGTAAATTCCATTAAAATAGAAGAGAAATACTATAAAGTTTAAATCTGAGGAATAATATCCTGTATCTGTTACAATACAGTACAAATATTAGATGAGGATTCAGTACCCCTCTAAAGTCAGTTTTAGCAAGGAGATATGAATGTCAGTGACTTTGTGATCTTGGACAAAGTCATTGTCATTATTTAAGTTACTTTTCCTTGCTTGCATGGGTCAGACATGAATATGTTGAAGCAGATTTTTTTTTTACATGCCCTTCCTGTTGCCATCCTTCACCTGTTTCCAAGCAAAGTAATATTTCTCTATGACCAGTCATTTTTACACAGAATATTAGAAATGAATTATGCTGCTTGTATGACAGTGACACTCATTTACAGCTGTCACATGATGTCAGGACGAGACATAAACACATACACTCACGTATACGTATGTCATCATGATCATTTAGCATCCATTTTCCATGCTAGCATGGGTTGGACAGCCTGACAGTATGCCATAGGGCTGTGGCAAGCTCCAATGTCAGCTTTAGCATGGTTTCTACAATGCCAAACACTTTACAATGTGTACAGGGTGCTTCCCTCAGGCCACTGGCAACAGTGAAGTTGCCAAAGTATTGCAAAAGTCACTTTGATTGAGCAAATATTATTTCAATACTAAAATCTCCCTTCACATACAAACACTTTAAAAAAAGACAAAACAAAAACAGTTCAGAATGAATGTCAATTCAGTTCTTAAAATGATTATTAAAGTAGGTAAGTGAATAAAAGACTAATATAAAATGTACCTCAGGAAACTGTAATATGTTACTTAGTGAAACCACTGGTAAAGGGAAGTTAACTATTTAACTAGTCTATTTAGACCTTATAGAGAGTGGACACAAACAGCTGTTTAAATTGTAATTTAGTTCAAGTGGTTTATAAAGAATAATGTCCACGTGAGGGTGGGGTAAATACAGCAGAACAAACTAACTGATGAGCAACCAAAGATTATAATATTTTGCCACCTGATATTAGCAGAGGTCAACTGAGTTAAAACAACTACAATTAACTCTCATTCTTAAAAGGCTACTAATTATGTTGGCATTCTTGACTAGAAAAGTTTAGTTTCTTGATATTTCATCAACTCATTATTTATCTTTTTTAAGACCTATTTATTTTTTCAATCCTACTCAATGAGAATTGCAGCTGAGTGAAATGGCATATGCAAAGTGAAGTGAGTGAATTATTTGGTGATAAACAAGAATCTGAAGTTGTATAAGTTGTCTAACAAGAAATGCTTTGATCAGTGAAGAAGCACAAATGCATGTAACAACTTTTTTATAAGTGTTGTTTTTCTTGTCTCTGCTAGAAAAGTGAAAGTATGAAAGCACAGTGGGGAACTTCACTTATTTATCTGGATATATCGATTTCTTCTGAGCAGTCTTAGTAGGAAATTGCTAAGTCAATGGAATTGACTTACACATATTACTGGTACTTGTTTTATGAACCTTTGCAAAGCAAAAAAGTATGGATAGTAAAGTTAGGTACCAGACAGCCAGCTGAGAAGTCAGTTGCTCTTATCTTATCAGTCATTATGATGCCCCTGTCCAAAACACTTAGCTCACAAAGGTCTAGTTCACTCAATTCCATGTTTTTGTTAAGTTCCATATCAACCCTGATCAAGTAGATCTATGAATCAAAGACATTCTAGCCATGACTACAGTGCCCACATCCTTCCTTTTTTTGTAAGACAGTAAGGTTTGATTTGAGAGAGGATTGGCTTCTATTTACAACAAGTTATCAAATAGGGTATCATGTTGCATATCTCCAATTGAATTCTGCAAGCATATGATTTTTTTTTTCTTGCTGTTGGCAGCAACAATGACATTGTCATTTGGCCTACACTATCAAATTGTTTCTCCTCTGAGGAAAATTCAAGATAAATCAATATCCTATTCAAGAGGAGTGTTATCTCTCATTCATTTGGTACTGTAACAATAACTAGATAAGAATCTGTCCTGTGGATCTTTGTAGTTCAGAACAGGATTTTTAGATTTTGAACTTAGTTTGCAAAATATGAACTCAGAACAATAGGACACCAAACCAGACATGTTCAAGTGAATAGCCTGACAGTTCACTGTTTTAACCAACTAAATAGACCTCAATACTTCATTGATAGTTATTCCATAAATGGGATGTCCAAAGTTGAAATACTTTTTGATCAGAAGTCTGCTTCACTATCGCTGACCTGGAGCTAAACAACAAGCTCAAACTATCACTTTGTTTATGCTTCTTATTACTGCTATATGTATATTATTTATTTACTTTTTTCATTAAGTATTTTGACATAAAAGATATTTTATCTCTTTTGATCTTTGTACACTTTTAAAGTGTTGTAATACATTTAAATTATGCAATAGCAAAGGAATCTTTAATGTTAAAATGTTATGTAATGCTTATGCATAATAAACTGTTATTTAAAGAATAGGAAGAGATGTAGTAAGAAGGTTGATCGGTATGCAACTTCTCTATAATATCTACAGAACTTGGAAATGAATCATT
The DNA here is from genome assembly GCF_046866305.1 of Octopus bimaculoides. Classification (NCBI taxonomy): domain Eukaryota; kingdom Metazoa; phylum Mollusca; class Cephalopoda; order Octopoda; family Octopodidae; genus Octopus; species Octopus bimaculoides. Next base: position 55,516,032 of record NC_142933.1, on the reverse strand, counting down.
AACTTTCTAATTTTGTTCTAATTTGCTGTACAGAATTATATTTAAATGTCATTCTGTGTGAGTCACCTCATTTATTAATTAATGGATATGTATTTAATTTCTGGTTTTTATAATTATCTAATTACCATTTGGTATGCTGTAAGTTTACTTACTGGTGTGCTATGTATTGCAATTGCTAATCAAAATCATATCTTTTCTCTTCCATGTTATTACAAGACTAGATATTTTTGCTTATCTTTCATTTTCATCTCACTCTTTAGATTTTAGTTAAAAATTAAATAAATGCATAAAGCCCTTTCAACAGATCAGAAGCAGTCTAAAATTAATCTAAATTGTAAATTCCTTATTGCAGGTGAAATCTTTTAAATGTTTTTGCAAATATTAATTTAGACATTACCATTTATTTTTTTGTTTTTTTTAAATACTACATACTTTATTTTCCCACATCAAAATATTCATGCTCCAGACATAATTCTAAAAGCATGACTTTAAGAATTTTATCTTCAAACTAGACAGGAAAGGCCAACTGAAAAAAAAAATGTTAAATTTGCTCCCAGTGTAATTGAAGCCTCTCAAATGTAAATCTTTATCCTCTCAACCCAATATTTGTAAATATTTGCTGGTCACAAGACCTTTCTTTACATACTCCACAAGTCATGCTTATTTTATCATTTCACCTTGGATCTCATAGACTTCTATTTCCATTTCCCCTCTTATTTTTGTAAAAATCTGTGATTTTATAATGTTCCTAAGTGAGTAAGTCAACAATGGGCCCATTATCTCCATCTTGCTTTCCAAGTTCCAAGAATTTGTATGTGTCTTTACCAAGCAATGTAGTTATTAAATATGACTTCATAAACCTGCTTATTTAAAAAGAAAATTCTTGGAAAATTTCTTGAACAAAAATATAAAATTTTCATAAAACCAGTTTATCATTTACAGAATAGCTTCTTTTCTTTTGTTTTCATTACAAGTTTAAGGATTAAGTAGAAATCATCTATAAATAGATAGCATAACTAACTTATTACTCTACCGGTAATACAACTAACACATTATTAAATAGGCTGCATCATTTATTAAAATTAAATGCCTCTTACAGTCTCAAGAAATTCATAAAGGTTGGGGCTTAACACTGAATATTGTAGTGTTGAATAGGGGAGAAGTTTCCGTCCCAATATGCCAAAATCTTTGATAATGTAGGTTGTCTCTATTATGTCAGCAATGTCCATGTGATCGAGTTTTTACTGTGTATGGTCTGTAACTAAGCTGTGCATGGGTTACAGTACCATATTTGGTAGTGCATTTGAAATATTAGTTTCTTGTCACCAACTGCACATCTGCAACTGGCATTTAACTAACTTAATCAGAGCTTGAGTAGAGCTTAGCATGGTGCAATAGTTAGAAATGGTTGGTAAAAGTTGAAAGATCATTGACAACTGAATATTTCATCATGCAAGAATATTGCCAATTGATGTGTGAATGAAATAAATGTATGATTCAGTTAGAGAAATATAAGCATGGAACTTGGAAGATCTGGGGAGAAGGCAGGAGGGAGAGAGAAGGGAGCTGTTGTGCTTTTGTGATTTGTAGGATGTGTACTGAAAAGTTGAATTGATGTAAATGAGAATGAATATTGTTGTAAGAAAATTATTTTTGGTAGAGATGCCTTAGTAAGTAGCTTCGTTCACTGTATAAGAGTTTTCTTGATTGGAACTTAACTCTACACAAGCAATAAGAATATGATATGCCATTTCAGGTAGTGTGGCAGTAAAACTTCCTGCTAACTAATTGTGTTGATAGAAGAGATCAATCATGAAGCCAAATACAATGATTATGGATTGTGGTGATGGTTCACTGGTGGTAATAGATAAAAATTTGCTATCTAGTTGGCTTAATCATTATTGGTGTAGGCATCCGAGATAGCTTAGTGACTTTAGCTTGTAATAGCTTATCAATATTACTCCTAATATAGGAAAAGAGAATATTTCTCTGTTCAAAAGAATAATTGCATGAAGCATGTGTTAAAGAAATATAGCAAAGAATTATGGGGCAGTCTGAGAATAAAACTCATCACATGTAAAGAAAGTAGAACAGTAAAAATGGTTATGTAACAGTAGGGGTGCAGAATGGATTGTAAATAGTGTGTGTAATATATGGTCAAGTAAACTCTAAAGAAATTAGTGAGAATTAGACAAATTGTAGCTTTTTATAAGAATAACAAGAGAGAATTGAATGAAGCCATGTATTGAAATGGAGGTAGATAGAATTCAAAGCAGTGATTAACCAAAGAAATCCTCAAAGAAACTGGTTACAAGTAATACAAGGGTATGAATGGAGAAAATAACAAAAGATAGACATATAAAGAGAATTTTGGTTATAGAACTGGTCAACAAGAAAGGTGAAAAGGGAAGATGTTATGTTATAATGATAATAGTGATGATGATGATTAATTCAGAATCTTTGTTATTGATGGAAACGTTGCTCATAAAATGTTTATTTACAATTCTATTTGATGCTTTGAATAGTTTTGTGGGATTTTTTTTTTTTTTTTTATTCAGATACTTTCAACACCAAATTAATGTAAACTATTGCCTAGTTGTCTTTGAAAATTGGTTTTATGGAATATATCCTCATTTATGTAGAATTAGTTACTGTATTCTTCAGTAAGAATTAAAAAAATAGTGAAGTTTCATCTCATCTTAATGTTACACATTTTTGATGTTTCAATGATTAAAGCTTACATGTTTTACTGATCAAATTAAATTGCTATCACTATTTTCGTGTGGTGGTTGGGGGTGTATTCTCAAAAGCTACAATCAATTTATTATTTAATTTAGTATTAGCTCTTGATATACTGAATAAACTCAGAGATGAAAAGCAGCTTTTGTTCTTCACTTCTAAAGCAGAAGTGTAATGACTAGTTCTCTGAACGTGTCTTATATTTATTCTTTGGTTTTTACATGGCATTCAAAGCTGGGAGACTCCTTGATTTTTTTTTAATTAGATGAATATTGGTGCACTTGCTTCTATCAACATCACTACTGCTATCTTTATTACCAATGCTAACATTTTAGTACCCAGAATTTCATGTCAGTGTTAATGTGTGTGTGTGTGTACTAACTGATGTACCCAATAATTCCCGGGAAAATGTGGCTTATCCTTTGGTTGCATTCTCATAATTGTTTTGCTAATCCAATAACAACAATACTAAGTATATAGCCCTTAAAACAGTTTTTGTGCACTTACAGAGAATACTGAACTGTGTTACACAGGATCTTGTTTTTAGGAATTCCCCATAAATTATGTATACCCAAATTGTGAAGTCGGTTATGTAATAACATGAAATTAGTTACCTGATAGTAAGAATTCAAATTAAGTAGCCCCAAAAAGGGCTTTAATGCATTCCCAGAGTATAAAGAACTTAGGAGGAAATACTAATAAGGTATGTATACTAAGATCGTGAAGCATGTTACGTAATAACAGGCTAATCAGATATGAGATAATAACAATTCAAAGTAAATAACTATGAAAAAGGGCTTTTGTGCATTCCCAGAGAATATTACCCTCGAGTGTGAGTGTTGGTATATTCGTGAATAAGTCATTAACCAAAATAAGAGGATCTATTGTTTAGGAAAATATTATTTACTTGTTTAAGGGTTGTACTGGATAAATTAGGAAAATATATCATTCCTATAGTATATAGAACTTAGGAGGAAATACTAATAAGGTATGTATACTAAAATCGTGAAGCATGTTATGTAATAACAGGCTAATCAGATATGAGATAATAACAATTCAAAGTAAATAACTGTATGTGGTGTGAAAGTTTTTCACTTTTTAATAATTTTAAGCATTCAAAGTACGAGTTCATTGTATTGGAACACACTTATTAAATAAGTTCTGGAATCAAAAATTTATCTACTACCATCGAAAAGTTTTAACGGGAAAAATGTAGAATTATCGGAGTTATGGGCATTCAAAGTATAATGAAATTTAATTGAAAACCCTGCATGCATTGCCAGCATTTAGTTATTTGGAGATGTTGAAAAAATGTGTATTAATGCAATGTGTAAATTAATTACAGCAATATGTATATAACAGTTTAGATATTGAATTAGAATAGATATTCATCAAAATGTTGTATGAACTGTAAATAAGCAATAAATATTATGATTTCTAAAATAAGTATAACTGATATAGAGTGTTGCAAGTCAATGTGGTATGGAAGTTTGGTTTCATTTTTTAAGCATTCAAAGTATGAGTTCATTGTACTGGGACAAACTTATTGAATTAGAATAAACATGCAAGTGCTATGGGTTATTTCCTTTGAGTGTTTAAAAAAATATTGTGCAGGTAGTATGAGTTATTTCCCTTGGGTGTTTTTTTTAAATATTAGATATAAAGACCCCTTCCAGGGGCCGTATTATTGATTTTTCCAACAATCTAAGTATGTCACAAGGTTTCCAGACATGATTTCTACTCACGTGTCAAGTTTCATGAAAATCAATAAAACGATGTAGGAGTTAGCTAACAACACCACAAACAAACACACACCGATTTTCCACATATGTAGTAGATATATATAATATAATATAATAGGTAATGCTTTCAGTCCTGTCTTTTGTTCAGACATTGTATATCTATGATCAAAAGATCTAATGTGTCCTTCCTTTTTTAAGATGATAGAGTGTGATTTGTGAGAGATTTGATTTCTATCTCTAAGAGCAATTAACTGTCTTGAGCTTCCCTTGCTAGTGCCACACTTTTATTTTGGAGAACTAAGTAGCTGCAAAAATTCATTCTCCTGTAAGCTCTGGACATCTAAAATTTACTAACTCTTTAAAACTGAGAAAGAAATATGTTATAATTTTGTTATAACTTAATAAATCGTTGTTTAATTGCTTAGTCATTAACATTCTAGCATTAAACATAGCGAAATTAGGCATGCTATGCTTAGATGTTATTGCAGAAAGAAAATGTTTCACTCATAGATTATGCCAACTTTTTCTGTATTAGGAATGTACACTGGCTCAAAAAGAAATATTAACTTCATTCCTAAGTAATTAGTGAACTAAAAGCAACCAATACATAGTTTGAGGACAACTTCATGGGTACTGGTTCCATTTTTCATTCTCTCTTTGACCATCTTCTGCTGTGAAAAAAAGTATTATTATTCATTGAACAATCAAATATGTCTTCATCAGTGGCCTATGACTGAAAAATATAACCCGCAGTGAAAATTGGAATGGCCATATTTTCAATGATGGTTAAACAAAGTTAAACCCAAACTGACTTGCCAAACATCAGTTATTGATGATAAAATTTGTGCTGAAAGAAGTATTAACAAATGTTCTTTTTAGAAGTAAAGATTGTTTTTTTTTTCCTCCATACTCCACCCCAACAAAAATCAAAAATCAAAGCATGAATTAAAATGGAGTAAAGATTGTTTGCCAACATATGGCAGTCCTGGTTTAGGACAAATGTTGCTGTAATTTAAACCCAGGAGACATCATCTCCAGCTGGCTATATGACACGATTTGTGTCCTTATATTTTCGAACAAGGGAATCTAGCATCTCCACTCAGCTCAAAACAATATCTGTGTATTGTGATTTCTGGATTATTTCCCTTCATCAGCACAGAATAATTGTTCAGCGAGAGGTGGCGTTCGAAATATATAGTTTTCAAAGTGACAACTAGTCGAACAGGACTTTGGAGTAAAGATTGTTTGCCAACATAACATGGCAGTCCTAGTTTAGGATGAATGTTGCTGTAATTTAGCCTCGGAAATTGCGAAACACAGATATTGTTTTTGAGCTGAGTTGGGGTGCTAGATTCCCTTGTTCGAAAATATAAGTTCACAGATCATGTCATATAGCCAGCTGGAGACGATGTCTCCTGGGGCTAAATTACAGCAACATTTGTCCTAAACCAGGAGTGCCATGTTATGTTGGTAAATAATCTTTACTCCAAAGTACTGTTGCTGATTATCTCTCGTTGTGAGATTTTAAAATAGTAATTTTCTAATGAATTACAATGTTTAATAAGTGTGATGAAACATAGGTAACAAATACAGGGAAGTTTTAGCAATTGAGAAGTAATGAATTAAGTATATAGTCTGTTAGCTGTATAAAGTTGAAATAGTGATTGTGCATCAAAACAATTGGTTTATATACTAGTATGACATGCCATGCAATTAAATTATGCATTCTGAGTGAAGATGTCAATAATGTTGTCATAGTAACCATATATGATATTCCTACATGTATCTTTATACATGTTTACACACATTCACATATCTCAACTATGAATATTACACTCATGTTTGCATATTCAATAAAAACAGAAGCCTTGGTTTTTATGTCTTAGAGTAAATCTCCATATTTTTCTTGGAGTAATAGTTTTCATCTCCACATGCTACAATCTTGTTTTAGTCAAAACTTAACCCAACATTAATTTTGCAAATTCTTTAGCAAGAATATGAACTTCAACCTTGTTCACTTCTAAGTGATTGGTTGATTAACAAGTATGACAGATACTTCATATTAGTTTATGAATCACTGAAAAGTTTGATGAAATTTGTTCATTTGGGGCTAAACTGTTTTTTATATCCAATTTGGTACTTAGTTAATTGCTATTTTTCATCACTTTATAATATATACAAGAAGTGAAACTTGTTTGGTCTTTGAGTTTAACTTGTGTTATCTATAGAAATGTGGTAATGAAATTTAAACAAAAGATATATGAAACAAAAATGAAACAAAATTACTCACTTTTTATAATCATTGCATAGGTAGCTGGAGTCAGCAATTTGTATAATTAATATTTTATTATCAAATCCCTCCCACCAGTAACTTGGTTAGTGTAAAGGGTTTGTGCTCATTCATGACCTCCTCAAGCCCTTCAACTCTAACGAGTTTGATGCTGTTGATAATCTTTCTAAATAAGAACTAGTACATGACTAGGAATAATATGGACAGGGAAGACATTCCAGAGTGATGACATTCTAAAAGTGAAAGACTAGGAAAAGTAGTTGGTATAGGATCTGGACAGAGAAGATACAGCATAGATGGTGAGAGGCATGAGTCAGTAAACCTGAGTGGAAGTGTTACAAGATAACTCAGCTTTGAGAAGCATAGGTCATTCTGCTCCTCAAAGCTGTCTGATAGGACAATAGGTTGGAATGTAATCGGGAGCAGCTTTATATCAATCACTTAGGTCAGTTTTTTTTTAAAGATGCCATATAGAATGTCTGTTGGAGGGTTTTCGTGAGTTCAAAGTAATAACTTAGCTTTAAATGTAAATTAAGGCCAGAAAGCATCTGTCTAGCATCCAATAATGCCATGGAAAAGAAGTAGCTATAATTGTGTTGAAGGTAGATAGTAACTATAAATATATATGACCTTTGACTAACTAGGATCCGTGCGATAGCTGTGACCTACTGCTTTGGTAGATTAGCAGAAATTGCAGTTAAGTTATATTACTTATAGACCCTACCTAAGATGAAAATGGCACTACCAGAATCTTGGTATCTGTGTAGTAGAAAATGTTCAGATGTTTAGATCCCTGCAACATTTGTTGTATTATTTTACATCTACTTTTACACGCTGGTATGGGTTGGGCAAATTTTCTGATTAAGTGTTTCACAACTGAATGTTTTCCCCCACCCCCACCCTCCCCTTTTTTTGTCAGCCCTTTTTAATTCATCTTTTAGGTACAGGGTTGTGGTATACCTTTTCTAAAACTACGAGATATCTATACAATCATTGTTGGTAATTAAAGGAACAATTTTTAAAATGATTTATTTTATGAGTGTTTCACTCATGAGAATTCATCTAAGAACACAGATGCACATGTGTGCACACATGCATGTACACACACACACACACACACACACACACACACAGTAGCTGAAAATTGTGAAACTCAATGGAGGATAAGCAGAGAAGACTGTGATATGCTAAAACTCCTGCATAAACACTAGAATGTATCGGAAAATGCTTGCAAGAAAGATAATTAATCATGTATAGACATACACAAGTATATGGTTAATGCATGTTGAGTGAGGTGAGGGTAGAGAAGAATGAATTAATTAAATCAGATTTCAAAAAATGTCTAATGTTTAGGATGATGCTGCAAAATATAAATGATTGGATATTTGCTATTGTGCAAACTGGTCCCACATTTGTAAAAATAGACATTAAACTGATGTGGATGATAGTTTCTCAGTTTTAACATCTAGATTATCTGGAGTGTGTTTGTTTGTTTTTGTTTTGTTTTTTTGTTGGTAAGGCAACTTTTTTTTGTATTTCAGTTTTCAATTTAGATGTGTAGCTCTGAATAGGAAACCATAAAATATGTCTTTAATTTATAACAAATTTACATTTTTATATCCTAGTTTGATCTTCTATATTTAATGTTTTCAATGTGTGGTTTATCAGAATATCAATTACTAATTGAATTTACCATTTTTTTAATTTTGCCGCATTATAAAATTTAATAATTAAAATAATTTGATCAGTAGCAAAAGATGTAAGACTAATAGTGAAGGGGAAAATAAAATAGCTATTATCTTTCTCTTGTTTTATTTTTTTTTATAGAGGAACTATCTATAGTTTTGTGTATTAGCACAAGCATTATCAATCACTTTTGTTTGCATAGTCCTTCACATCATATGTTGATTAATTAAGTAAATTAAATTCACAGCTTTTGTTTAGCTCACAATTTTTTCCATTGTAATATCTGCCTGTAGCCACTGGTTTCATTTAACACATTGAACATTGCAGAATTACTAGAATATGGAGAAATTGACATTTGTTATTAAATTTCTTTTTACTATTTATGTGTATATTACTAAACTGGTGTTAAAACTTTTACTTTTGTTTTCTTTACACTAGTTTTAATCTTTGTACTGCAACTATGCTGGGACACCTCCTTGAGCAACTGTAGTCAAATGATTTGACCCTAGTGTTTATTTTTAAATTCTAGTACTTATTCTCTGTCTTTTTTGCTAAACCACTATGCTACAGGGATGTAAACACACCAACACCAGTTGACAAGCAGTTGCTGGGAGCACACATATACATGCATCGTTTCTTTCAGTTTCTGCCTACCAAATCCACACCAGGACAACATAAGTTATGAGACCCATAAGGAATAAGTACCCACCCACTCCCAAGGTGTGATTGAAAGGGAGGAGCAAGAGCATCTCAATTGGATGGACCTATGGGATGACATCACAGGATTATGAAACAATAATAGAAAATGAACTATTGAAAGTTCAGTGTATCTGTGGTAAGACCTGCAAGAACATAAGTGGCTGGAAGATTCATCAAGCCAGGATGAGATAGTTCACAATGGAAGTGATGACACAGTGCACAAAAGTATCTTGTGAGATATAAGGAGGCAAACATGGAGACAGACCACAGTGCCCAATGCCACCAGTGGTTAGTAGTAAAGGATCCAGTGTCCCCATTTGGTAAAGACATCTGAGTGGCAGAAGTTCAACAAAAATGTTGATCAAATGTTGGAAGGGATTTTTTGAGATGTGGTCAGCTGGTTGGAAACTATGACCACCATCATAGTCAGCTTTGCAGTTGAACATTTTGATACAGAGGAGGTCAAGCCCACATTAGAAGCCCATATATATACACACACAACCCCAACCTGCATCTCCCGAAACCTCACCATGTGCCCGCTAGAAGGACCTTGTTTCTCAAGGGCTGTAATATACAGAACCACCCTTACACCATCCGATGGCATTACTAGGCACTAATGACTTTAAGGGAAGATACTCCCTACATATGCACTCATTCAGATCCAGGAACAGAGAGAATTCTACTTCCCAATCTCGTTTTCTTTTGAGACTGGTCGCTAAGATGAAATACCCAGCATCAAGTGGACTATTGTCGACAGACCACCACCATATTCACCCAGCGCCCTCAACTTCCAGCTCTGCCTCCACAAAAAACTGCATATCCTCCAATAAAACGCAGTATACTTCAACAAGAAATATGATTTATCATATTGTTGTCACCAAAGATATGCCCTTCTGGCAAATTTTAGGCCTCTGACTGCCAACATCCCGGATATACCACCTTAGCACTAGCTACTACTCTGCACTATCAACCAACCCCATGGGCAGGACTGCCATTTACTAACCCCTAATGCATACCAATCCCCAACACTTACCAATTCCCAATGCTTACCAATCCCGAAGCTTGTTTTGTGCATGTATACTCGTGTGCAAATGCACATAGTATACATGCATGTGAATGTATGAATGAATACGCATGTGTCTGTGTATGTGTGTTTGTGTGTGTGCCTGCCCATGTACAGATGCACACACTGGCTTTAATATACACATACACGCAAAACTATATAAGCATGTCTACACACCCACATATAGAACTATATGCTTGCACATGCCACCCCTCCCTACTTCCCCCTTTCCCAACAACCTGACCGATTTCTAATTGCCACATGGTCAATTTCCAATTCATCATGTGGTATTTTCCAACTAAGTGTTACCCATACACCAACATCAAACCACAACACCTCGTGACCTTCCTTGACTAATCGGTACAGGACAACCGCGAGCTAGAGATAGCAGTCACTCACTCTTGCTCACAGTATAAACTTTAAAGCAACATACAGTTGTTGATCTTGCAAAGAGAAATGTGCAGTAACACTACCGTACAGTAAAATCTATTTGCCAAAGCAACATAGCAATCCTACACAGGACAATGTTACTACTTTTTAGCTCCAGGAAAACATATAAGCATATACATGTATATATGTGTGTGTGTGTGGCTACCACCACACATATATATGTACATAACTACATATAGTATTTGTAAACAAACCTGAAAGGATTTGTAAATTATGGAGAGAAAGCGATTATGAAATTCTCTTTGTACAATAATAACTATATAATAATATATCATAATATATATTCTCCAATTTTTAAAGTGACATTTTATATAAACAACTGACTGAAAAATGATGAGCTAACCCTAGCCAGAATTAAACCCACATATCAATGCTTACATGGCTCTATGCACATCTAATTAGGCCAAATGCTCACCCATCAATTTCAGCCAAATTTTATGAATATATACTTTAACTATCTAATACTACATATAATATTTGTCTAACCCCGAAAGGCTTTGTAAATTACGGAGAGAAAGTGACACGCACGCGCACACACACACACACACACACACACACACACATATATACACACACACACAGACACATCTTTATACATACACACCCATATATGTATATACATACACACATAAATGTTGATAGATATAAGTAGATATATATACATGTGTGTGTGTTAGTATATATATCATCATCATGGTTTTAACTTCCACATTTCCTTGTTTCTGTGGGTCAGTCAGAATTGTTGAGGCTGATTTTGTATAACCAGTTTGCCTCCCCATCACCAACCCTTCCAGCAAGGTAATATTTCCTGGTCACAGATGACAATATATTTCTTGCATGCCTCCGTATGTCTACATAACCAACAAACTTCTTTTCATTTGTGTCTACCAAATCCACTCACAAGGCTTTGGTCAGCCTGAAGCTATAGTAGAGAATACTTGCTCAATATGCTATGCCATACAGTGATGCAGTGGGACAGAACTCAACATGACCTGGTTAAAGAACAAACTTCCTAATTATAAATAGTGTCTATTTTGATTTCATTTCAGTTTATAGGCTTTTTTTTTTTCCTTGCTATTTTTCAGATGTGTCAATAGTGGGTTGGATTTACTTACCAACACTTTTCTCTGATTTTGTTTCCTATGAGAAAATAAGTTGTAAAATCAGATTATCTTCAGCCTTTTTGACTATAGATCAACTATGATGAATAATTTTATTTATGACACTGTCTTGTCTTCACTTAAGATTACAGAAATCTATGTATATACACAGAAACTTATAGTATATATATATGTACAAATACTTCTGCATTTGCATTATATACACAATCACTTTTAATCGTGCGTACATGGATACATTCACTTATCCATGCTTATAGGTCCATACACTCACTCACATACGTGCATATTTTATGCATATACACATAAGATCAGTTTATAGCCAATGCCAATATATTACATAGATTTCTAAAAGCTTCTTTTAACTATAATAATAATAATATATCATTTTGATTTTTATGTGCTGTGTCCATTGATTCCAGAGATTGTTATTCAATGGAAATAGAATATAGGAAGGGTGTAGGCTTTCAAACCATGGGTAAAGAGGGAAGTTGCTAATTTATATAACAGATTGGATGTATGAATTACTTTAATTTCAGGATTATACATTGATTCAAGAAAGTAAAAGTGAGCTGTAGGGTTTATTACATGATACTATGTACATATGCATATGTATGTGTGCAAATGTGCACACATTTTGAGGTAATTGTCATTTTCTGGCTGGCTTCTTAATACAAGATACAGTTACCAAGAATGGGTTCCAATGTTAGGCTAAGCTTCTAAATTAGTGCTTAGTTTGAATTGAGAGGTGTGTGTGTGTGTGTGTGTGTGTGCTTGTCTTGCTTGTCTTTTTCTCCACTTGCAGCTTGGTGTAGAGATCAATGAAATAAAATCTGAAACAGGAATTGAACCTGCTGTAACATTTCATTGCCTAAACTACTACTGAGGTTCTAAGCTTAATCACTTGTCTTACCTTCCTTCCTGCATGCACATTTTAACCAGCAAACAAATAGTTTTTTTTGTTTTGTTTTTTTTTTCAGATGCAAATTGCTCTGCTTTGTCTAATATGCAAAATATATATAGATATTACTGTGATATTGTAGCTTCATTTTGATTTTATTGGCTGCTGGTCATTCTAGCCAAGGAATGCAAAATCTATGTGTTGGGGTGAAAGACTTGTGCATATAAAATACTAGAGGTACATTTATATCCATGTGCACATGATGTTCGCATAAATATGTGAATATTCAAAAATTTGAATGAAATTTTGAAAGAAAATAATGGGTGGTGGTGGTAACAGTGGCAAAGAGAAATCAATAAAGTAGATAAAATATTCTTTTATAATATAGCTGATTGATCTGTTAGTGTTCTTCATGAGTAGTCAGATTTTCCTTCTGCTTACTTATCAATCATAGAATGATGCTCTCATTTGAATATCTGAATATCATTTGCTCCAGTAAAACTAATGAGTGGCGGGGTGTCAAATTAAACAGAAAAGAAATTTAGACACAGAGAATAATTTTCAAGCTAACATGAGAAATGTATTTACCTTATTGTTTCTATCTTTTATTGTCTACTACCAGGTTTTTTTTATCTTGTTTTATTTTAACATGTTCCTCTGCTCTCTCTTTCAGTCCCCACCACTCTCCTCATTTTCTCACCCTTCTTTCCTTCTCCAGGTGTCTGCTCTCTTCTCCCCAACTCTCTTTCCACGTGCACCAAATACACATCTTTATAAAAATGCCTCCCATTATACATATACCTTTTCTTTTTCTTTTCCTTTTTTAACACATACATTTTTCTCTCACTGTATGTTTAACTAGCTTTCTTTATGCATCTTCCAATGAGGAAGCTTCTATATGGTCACTCAACCTGCTAAAAATAGCTGCTAAATCTTCTCAAATAATTCCCAACTGTCTTAAAAGAGAGTGGACATATTGAATAATGTTCATGAAGCATACAGTGAGTTGGTGGGGGGGGGGTGCCTGGATTGTCATGACTTGAACAGCTTTGTTCAAGTCCTCTCAAACATTGCTGACCTGGAACTACTAAATGTATTCTTCTTTGTCTCTACAGCTGCATTTCCTTGCTTTCCTCCTGCACCAAATATATAATTTTCACAGTTATAAAGTAAAATGTTGATAAATTATTCCTATAGGACTATAATTTCAATGCATTATCTTTATATTTTATTAATCCAACTATTTCTAACAGCCTACTCAGTGGTTGCCATCTAAATGATCACTTTCATGAGCATCAGTTAGGTGCTGCAGTGATTTCTTTGGTAGTCCTGAAATTCATAGTCCACTGCTGAACTCTTCATGCTATTTCCTGACTACCTCTTATCTTTGGAGTTGCTTACACTTTAGTCTAAATCAGTGTTTCTCAATGGTGGGCCTGGGAAAATTTTGAGAGGCCTTGGAAATTTTCTGAATTGGAAACAAGTTGTTCATTTTTCTGAAGCCAATATATTCTTTCTGATTTATTGATTTATCCGTAATCTGCACATAGTGGTTTCTAGAACCTTAATGATATACCATAGAGTTTTTAAGAAAATTTGATAGTGCAATGAGCTTTTCTTTCTTTCTTTTATTCGTTTCAGTCATTTTGACTGTGGCCATGTTGGAACACCGCCTTTAGTCGAGCAAATTGACCCCAGGAATTATTCTTTGTAAGCCTAGTACTTACTCTATCGGTCTTTTATGCCTAACTGCTAAGTTACAGGGATGTAAACACACCAGCATCGATGTCAAGCGATGTTGGGGGATACACACACACATACATATATATATATATATACGACGAGCTTCTTTCAGTTTCCATCTACCAAATCCACTCACAAGGCTTTGGTCAGCCCGAGTCTATAGTAGAAGACACTTGCCCAAGGTGCCATGCAGTGGGACTGAATCTGGAACCATGTAGTTGGTTAGCAAGCTACTTACCACACAGCCACTCCTGAGCTGTGTAAATCTTAACCAAAACATTAATATAAAGTGGCGCCAGTGACTTACATTATATGCATTCAGTTAGAATTATGCTATAAGAACAATCATAAGAGGTTTTTTTTTTATTTTTCTAGTTTTCTTCAAATTTTACAACATTATGTCATCAATTTCCAAAAAGAGGAAGCTTATCCAATTGTACAACTGAGACTACTTACTCCTCGGTTTTGCACCATCATACAGCAATGCACATAAACCAGAATACTTGGATTGTGGATTGGTGATGACAAATGATTCTATGAAGAAATCAAAATTAATGGCCCATCAGTAACTGAGGCACCCTGGTTCTATTGGAAGAAGTCTCAATTGGTGATGCAAAGGAAAAATGTACAACTGCCATGAGAAGTATTCATAAAGAAAGAAAAAAGGGGCTGAGAGCAAGCTACGAAGTGTGTGAATTAGTTGCAAAGGTGAGTAAAGCTCACACAATCGCTGAAATTCTTGTTAAACCAGCAATTTTGGTGTGTGTAAAAGAAATGCTTGGAGAAGAGGCTGCCACTGTTCTACAAAAAGTCCCTTTGTCCAATGACACGGTTAAAAGAAGGCAGGAAGAGATGGCAGAAAACCTGGAGGAACAGCCGGTGATCAAGCTTAAAGTCTTTAAGTTTTCTCTCCAAATTGATGAAACAGCTCTTCATAACTGCTTGCTACTTGCCCATGTTCGTTTTATCGAAGAGCTGACTATACAAGAAGAAATGCTCTTTATGAAAGCATTAACTGATACAAAGAGTGAGACTATATTTGAAGCTGTCAAATCTTATTTCGAAGAAAAAGAAATCCCATTATCGTATCTGCTGCAAATTGCTACGGAAGGTGCTAATGCAATGACAGGGAGACTCAATGGATTTATAGCGAAACTGAAAGAATTCCCCACGTCTTGTTAACCCACTGCATCTTCCATCAACAACACTTTGCTGCTGAATCACTCAATAGTGAAATGGAAAGTGCCCTCCAATTGGTGATTTCATCTGTCAATTTTGTCAAAGCCAGTGCTGTCAGTGAAAGGCTATTTTCACAACTCTTCGAAAATGAGGAGTACCAAACGCTTCTATTACATACCGAAGTTCAATGGCTGTCAAAAGGCAATTGTCTCACACACCTTGTACAAATGTGAGATACACTTCTGGTTTTTTTTTTTTTTTTGAGAACATGCACCTTCAAGCAAGCCAGCGGAAGGAAAAGGCAAACTTCCTGCTTGAAGTTATGAATGATATCGACACAAAGGCAAGAATTTTTACTTTGCCGATATTTTCTTGCAGGTCAACGCCTTAAATAAATCGATTCAAGGACGTGGTGCAACGATAGTGGACTGTACCAAGAAGATATGGTCATTCATAAAAAGCTTGGTTTATGGGTAATTCAGCTTCAAAGGGGCAAATTTACCTTTTTCAGTCATCTTGTTAAAACAGAACCATCAGAAGCTGTAATCATCAGCTGTGTCAGCCACTTGAAGAGCTTGCAAATGGATATGAGAAGACGCTTCCAAGATATACTCGACTTGAAGCCACCAAAGTGGCTTTTTGATCTTCATCATTATGATCTTAATCCCAAACTTGCAGCCAATCTTCTTGATCTTAAGGAGAATGCAATCTTAATGACAAAGTTGGATAGAGAAGGTCTTCATGGTTGGCTGCATGTAAAGACATTTCCAACACTTTTTCATGAAGCAATCTCGTTCCTCCTCTGCTTTCCAACATCCTGGTTAGTTGAAGCTGGATTTTAGACAGTGAGTGACATTTTCACAAAAAAATGGAATGTTCTTCAAATTACGGAAAGAGGAGATTTGTGTCTCAAATTGAACCAATCCTTTGAAGTTCAAATTGATAACCTTATTGAAAAACACCAATTGCAATGTAGGCCTTAAATTGTTTCTTCATTTCTTGTTAATAAAAATGTTAATATACTTTTCTTCCATTTTTAGATGGGTTTTTTTACTTGCAGGTTCCATAAACAAGAAGATATTATAACACTGATGTAGTATTTATTTAACAATTGTACCCGTATATGAAGCTGGCTTGTAGAAACAATTACTACTTTATGGGATTTATATTCTGGAAGAGGGTCAGATAACTGGTTTAGAAGTCATAGTTAATTCAGCTGGCACTACCAACCTTTCCTCCCACTATCTTTTACACCAACCACTTCTTTTTTTCTAACTCATACTACACTCTGCTTTTCATTCATCAATCTCTTTCTTGAACTTTCTCTCTCTAGATCCACACATCACTCTATATATCTAATAACTGTCTATCAGTATATCATTGCATCTTAGTCATTTGTTTTAAAGCCTATTTCCAAATGTGTTTTATATTGGGGGTGGTTGTGGTCATTTTAGTAAAATTGTTTTTCTTTGAATTAAATTTGTTTCTTTTTCTTTGAATTAAATTTGTTTCTTTTTCTTTCTATTCAGGGATGGAAACAGACAGCGCTTATGAGCAGAAGCTGATGCCAGATGGCAAGCTGAATATTGATGGCTTTATGGTAGTGTTTGATGTCAGCACTGTTCACAACCGGCCAATTGAGAGACAGGTTGAGTTTGTTTCTCAAATTCTTCAATCTTTGCAGAAGATCCGCAAACCTGTGGTGCTGGCAACTACAAAGCATGACGAGGCTGTGGACCGATTCTGTAAGGAAGCTGGAGCATTGGTCACTCGCAGTAAACTCAATATTCCCATTGTGGAGACCTCTGCACTTGACAACATCAATGTAGAATTGGCTTTTATGACACTTGCACATCTAATTGATGGTACAAAAATGAGGAAAAAAATAATTCCTTTTGCTGATGCCTACCGAGCCCGCAAAGATATTTTAGAAGTTGCTACCAAGGCATACAAAAAACTGCTCAATACTCAGGTTACAGATCCAAAAGCATCATGGACTATATGGAAAAAGAAATTTATGAAGGAGTCTGATTATAATCATTATGTGGAATTATTTGGAACTGAAAGTGCCGTAGAACATTTTCGCAAACATACCATGCATTTAAAAGAACAACAGTTGCGGCAACGAGAATTGCGATATCTAGATAGTCTGCCAACAGTATTACAATACTTCTTAACTTCATTGGATGTCATCTCTGACAAGTAAGCCTACTTAATTTTTCTGTCATTCTGTTTGATTCAGTTTCAGTGTAATTTGTATTTTCTGTGGCTCATTAGATAATGTAGATAATACACCAACACTTGTATGCTTGCAAATAAGACCAGACATTTTGGTTACATTATCAGAGCCAGAAACGACTTTAAATACCAATAACCCTTTGTGCTGTTCAGATTACATTTCATATAGTTGAATGTCTTAACTGGAAGTTTTTCACAAAACCTTGTAAAACAAAATAATTTTTGCCTTTGCAAACTGCTACTACAATTGTTTTTATTCACAATTCACCTTGCATGTTAGATTTACATCACAATTAAGAGAATAGCATCTATCAAACTAATGTTATTGTTCTTTTAACTACTGCCATTGTCTAAAGAATTTGTGGTTTTTGTAATTTATTTCTATATTTCACCCCTCAGTTTAGAATTTGTATCAAATATCTGTTTATTTCATTCTTCAAAAACATTTTTTTGTGGTAAAGCTTATGATTATGTAACTGATTATAATATTGGTTTACATATTTGTAGAAAATTAATTTCAGATATAATATTTACATTGTTTTATCTGTGTGTTTTTCTCTAAACTTAAGCTTGTTGGATGGTTTTTAGATTTCATCTTATGACTATCCATTTCTGGAATAATTTGTTTTAATTATCTAATCTAGATTATTCTAATAATTATGTTAATAGATACTGTTAACTCCACCTACTCTTCTACATGTTCAGTTGACCTGCTAGAAAACGTAGCTACACCCCCCCCCCCCCCAAATTTCACCCTAGTGTCTTTAAAAAAAAGAAAAATCACATTGGCCATGGTGTAAATGCTTTTGATCATTTGATTTATTCAACCAAGATTGACCTAGGTCTAAACAGTAACAACCACTGTCTACTACGAATTCAATAACGGTTTTGTTACCATTTCTTATTGCATAATTTCCAATGAGCACTAACACCGTCTCATTGGTTATGATATGTCCCAGGATTTCTTCTTGCGCAAATAATGTTTTGAGCATCTACAGGGTGCGAATGGTATTCATTTGCAATTTTCAACTGCTAATATTATGCATATTTTTTTTACTTTCATTGTCTTCTTTTCTTCTGAAATACAGTAACTGCTTTTGCCTTATATTTTTGCAGAATAATTGACTATGGAAAAATTGCCCCCACCCCCCAACCTCCCTCCCCAAATTTTGGAAGAGGCATGGACTCCTCCTTGGAATCTGTGTCGGAAAGACAAACAAGGAAGTATCAGACTTCCTCAGCATCAGTAGAAGGATGGTGGAAAAGGTCAGGAAGGTGATGGAAGATTCAACTACAAGGCAACAGCAGAGAGAAAACCCATGATCAACGAACTGACACAATCAGAACACTGGAATTCATTGATGAAATCGAGGAGATCATCGACAATGATCCCAGCAAGTCAGTGCATATCATTGCAAGGGAGTAAGGTGTAGATGAAAAGCTCATCAGGCTGGTGGTGCATCAGGATGTTTGCTACTCTTCATATAAGATGAGAAAGGGACACTTTCTGTCCAAGGTGATGTAGGAAAAGCAACACAAGCACACCAAGAAGCTGATCAACAAGTTGAAACATTTGTTGAAGCCAGACGTGTGATTCTTCTCTGATGAGGAGAATTTTTGCCAAAACCAGATCAACTCCTGGAACAACAGGTGGCTCAACTGTCTCACCCAAGAATGTGCCCAGAGTCATGCAGACAAAATTTTCAGCAACAATCATGGTCTTTGGTATTCTCAGCAGTGAAGTTGATGTCATGCCACTCCAATTCTTCCTTGAGAGCTTCAGGCTGAACACTGATAGCTACATGCATGTTCTGAGTGAGGTAGTGAAGCCCTGGACCAACTGAGTAGCTGCAAGGATGGCAGCAAGACGGCCACACTAGCTGGAAAATCTAGTCTTAGTTGTCCAATTTCTTCAATCACACAGCACCTAACATTTGGCCTTCCAACTTGCCTGACTGCAACCCACTTGACTTCTTTGTGTGGGGTGCAGTGAAACAAGAGCTCAACAAATCCAGCTGCAGCATGAAGGACAAGGTGAGGGTCAGGATTACCAGGGCCTTCAGAGACCTAAAATCAGAGATAAGTGATGAAGCTTGTAACCGATTCTGAGGTCATCTGGAGGCTGTCGTCAAGACAAAATTTGAGGTCGACAGAACATGTCATGGAGACAAACTGACCCATATTTGATGTATATATCCAAAAAAATAAAAACACTTTTATTTTTCCTGAGACAGTCCTCATGCAAACAAATACTGTCTGCACCCTGTAGATCTCATCCTAATAACTGGTTCTAAAATACATAGTATATTCTGTAGGTCTAATACAATGAAAGGGTAACCAATTCAGATGTCCAATTTCTATTTTCTCCACCTCCAGCCTCTTGTTAACTAGTGTATGTACAATACCATTCTACTGACATACATAACTACTTTTATATGCACAGAATCCCTTTATTATCTGCAAGGGCTTGTTCATTAAAAGTCCTATAACTATTTCAAATTTTAGCTGTTACACTATCATTGATATCTCCATGGCTTGTGATTGTCATTCTGCTAACAAAGCTTATATACAACTTCAAATGAATCTTCACTGTAATCTTTTTTTTATTTTATTTATTTAATCTGGGATACATGCACTATCTATTGTTTCCACAAAGTTCACTGTAAATCTTGGCTCACTGCCTGTTTTCTAAAATGCTACTACCTTCACTAACAAACGTACAACTGACAATTTAATCTGTTTTGACACGAGTCTTTTGCTTTGAAATATAAAGCAGACACCGGAACCCTTCACATTCATCAGGATGAAGAAGCTTAATCATATATATATATATATATATATATATATATATATTCTGTAAAACACTAGACACAAAAAGTTAAAAGTGTCCATTCCATATTTCTCTGCTTACCACTGGTTTTTTTTTCTGCAATTGTTATCTATTTTAAAGCAGAGAGGCACTGAATAACATTTCCCCTCCCCATGCCTCCTCCCACATTCCTTTCCCTGTTTTTAGAGTTGGTACTGTCAATGTAGGCACACTGAAAGGTAGGTCTAGTGAGATTGTAGAGATGCTTGAACAGAGACGTGTTGATGTATGCAGCATACAAGACATAAGGTGGAGAGGAGCTTCAGCCAGGATCCTCACAGGCAAGGCACAGAGGTATAAAATCTTCTGGGAAGGTAACAGTGATGGAGTAGAGGCTGTAGGCATACTCCTTGCAGAGAAATGGGTGGATAAGGTCATAGTATGCGATAGAGTGCTGAAGCTCAGGCTAGTCTTGCAGAATAGTATGGCTACAATTATCTCTGCCTACATCCCACAAGCAGGCCTACCAAACGATCAGAAGGACCACTTTTATGATACCCTTCTACAGGCCACCTCAATGACTTCATCTTTGCAGCTGGAGATTTAAATGGGCATGTCGGATGGCAATCTGATATCTTCCATGGTGTTCACGGGGGCCATGGAATTGGTTCCCGAAATGAAGAGGGAACTAGGCTACTGGAGTTCTGTGATGCATGCAACCTATTAATCTGCAACACTAACTTCAGTAAGCCAGACAGCCACCTGATAACCTATCAATCAGGCGACTCTACTAGCCAGATTGATTTCATCCTCACCAGACAGCGGGATGTATGGTCACTCGTAAATACAAAGAGCTTCCCTGGTGAAGAATGTACCCCCACCTCACTCGCATAGACTAGTTATTAGTGACTTTAGACTCAAGGCCAGAAGGATGCCAAGAAGCAGACCAATCCAGAAAAGAAGGATTTGGAAGCTAAAGAACCTTTCACACGGTCAGAGATTTAGAGACATCCTCACTAAGAAATTTGATGAAAGAGCGGAGGAGCTACAGACTTTGGACATAGAGGGTAACTGGAGATTCCTATGGGGCAGCTTACTGAGTGCCACAGACCAAATCTGCGGCTGGTGCAAAGTCCCTTCCAGATCTAGAGTAATGTGGTAGACAAGGCCATTAGAGCAAAGAAACAGGTCTGGGAAGCCTGGAAGAGTGGGGGTAGCAGGGAACTTGTACCAGATAGCCAGAAGGGAGGCTGGGAAACAGGTATACGTAGCCAAGGGAGAAGCAGAAAAGAAGTTTGCCAATGTTCAGCAACATGAAGACCAATGAACTGAAATATTTTGGATTGCAAGACAGTGTGTGAGAGAGAATTGTGATATCACAGGAGAGAAATGTATCCGCATTGATGATGGTGCACTTGCTTTTAATGATTCTGAAAAGAAAGAGGCTTGGAGAAGCCATTATGAAAGGCTGCTGAATGTGGAGAATGAATGGGAGGAGGAGAGCCTGCCAAATGTTGACCCAACTGAGGTACCAGCTACCCGAATAGACAGCACCCTGGTAGATAAAGCAATTAAGGATATGAAGTCAGGAAAAGCCCCGGCCCATCAGGAATCACTGCTGAGATACTTAAAATATCTGGTGGTGTGTGTTATGGCCTAGTCACCTGTATTGTAAACCAGGTAGTTCACAAAGTAGTCATACCTAATGACTGGTGTAGCAGCACCATAGTCAACTGCTTCAAAGGTAAAGGTGATGCTTTAGATAGAAATAACTGCAGGGGTATCAAACTGCTGGATCGGGTGATGAAGGTCACAGAGAGGGTCATAGCCCAACTAATTAGGCAGAGTCTGCTTAGATGAGATGCAGTTTGGTTTTGTGCCAGGTAGAAGCATCATTGATGCTACATTCCTGGTGCGGCAACTGCAGAAGAAATACCTAGCCAAAGATAAATCCCTATAGTTGGCTTTTGTTGACTTGGAGTAAAGCTTTGACAGGTCCCCTGATCCCTTATCTGGTGGACGATGCGGAAACTGGGGATTGATGAGTGGTTAATAAGAGTTGTACAGGCCTTATACAAGGATGCCATTAGTAAGATAAGAGTTGGCAATGAGTATAGCAAAGAATTCTGGGTAGAAGTAGGGGTTCACCAAGGATCAGTCCTCAGCCCCTCCTATTTATCATAGTCCTCCAGTCAATAACAGAGGAATTCAAGACAGGTTGCCCCTAGGAGCTTGTCTATGCTGATGACCTTGCTCTCATAGCAGAATTACTGCCAGAAATAGAGAAGTTTCAGGTGTGGAAGCAAGGTTTAGAATCGAAGGGCCTTTGAGTCAATGTTGCAAAAACCAAAGTCCAAGTAAGTTGGAAGGTGAACACATCACAAACCCCTTCAGGTAGATGGCCCTGCTTGGTCTGTAGAAAAGGTGTTGGTAGAAACACTATAAGATGTACCTAGTGTAAGCTATGGATGCATAAGAGGTGCAGCAACATCAAAGGAAGGTTAATTGGGAAGATAGCTTTTGTGTGCGGCAGTTGCACAGGGGCAATAAACACCACAGATGCTCAGAAAACTGATTCTATCACATGCCGGGGGGGGGGGGGGGACCAAGTCTGTAGTGGGGGTGAATGCTCGGAGAGCATTGCCACTAGAATAGCTGCTAGAATAAGAATAGCCTGGGCAAAGTTCAGAAAGCTCCTACCTCTACTAGTGACAGAGGGCCTCTCACTAAGAGTGAAAGGTAGATTGCACGATGCATGTGTGCGAACTGCCATGCTACACAGCAGTGAAACATGAGCTTTGACTGCGTAGGCTTGAAAGAAATGAAGCTAGTATAATCCGCTGGATGTGTAATGTCAGTGTGCACACATGACAGAGTGTAAGCGCCCTGAGAGAAATGTTAGACATAAGACGCATCAGATGTGGTGTGCAGGAGAGACAACTGCGCTGGTATGGTTATATGCTATGTATGGATGAGGAGAGCTGTGTGAGGAAGTATCACTCCCTAACAGTGGAAGTAACCCGTGAAAGAGGGAGACCTAGGAAGACATGGGATGAGGTGGTGAAGCATGACTTTTGAACATTGGGCCTGTGTGAGCATTTCTCCAGTTACTCCTCTCCACCAATAGTAATTCCAGTAGGTGTCCAGCAGTATAATGAGAGGTTGGAGCCTTATAATTACTGTATTTGATGAAAGATAAAGTTTTTTTCTTTAAAAAGAAAATATTTATTACAGTTATTATAAACTAGCAGAAATACCCGGCTTTGCCCAGGTTAAAGAGAATAATGAAATCTAGAAACGCGTCTAGACTACGCAACCCTCAACTGTTAGTAGCTACGATACCATATTTCTACATTAATAACTCTCCAATCCATGCCAGCATGGAACATAGACATTAAGTGGAATGCCAGTCTCTCATCTAGGAAGGCCTTGAAATCAATGTTACCAACTGGGGACTATGTGTGTCGCAGTGATAATAAAAAGACTCAAAGGAGGTCTGCAACGAAATAATTTTACTCAACACTTTGCAAGTGAATCAGTGGAGGCAAAGATGCGTCTCATTTACTTGACAATTTATGCACCACATTGCAGAAATCACAATGTAAGTATATCTGAAAGGGTAGTCTTACACTGTTGTACCGTTGAATTACAAATAATGCTCATCTGTTATGTTCAGGTTAAAATTTCATCAACATCAAAAATATATGAATTTTCATGGGAGTTATGGCCGTTATGCATAGAATATAATTTCCAAATTTCATAAAGATCCGTTCAGTACTTTTGACGTAGTTTTGGATAAGAAAACAAATGACTAATGTGTGTGTTTATGTGTATGTGTGTGATGGATGTATATATGTATAGATATCTGTATGCATGTATATATGTGTACATATTACATGTACATCTATATATATATATATATATATATATATATACATCTACACATATGTATACATATACATGTATGCATATAGATATAGATCTATATCTATATATATATATATATATATCTATGCATATACGTGTACATATACATGTATATGTATACATATACATCTCTCTTTCTCTCTCTCTGAAAGTATCTGTCATTACAGTATCGAAATGTGATTGTTTCAGTTAGTAGAATAGTTTCATTTTTAAAGTGAAAGTATTTGACATGAGTGTTTTTGTTTCACTTTTGACACGTAATACTTAAATAGTGGAGGAGATATTATGTTGCCGTGGGCTCGAACTTTGCAAGAAGTTAAAAAATTTTTTTGACTAAAACACAACTGGAACCCTAAGTAAGGCATCTGTAAAATTTGAATGAAATTGGTTGCGTAGTTCTCGAGTTTTAGGGATTCACACACACAGACAGACACACATTCTCATTTTTATACATATAGATTATTTGATATTTTGCAAGAACCAATTTGAAACAGAAGCATGTCCACTGATAGTATCTGAGCCCCATATTTATTTAAGTTATTTTTAACGTAATTAGTTACACTGTCATCTAACAGGTGATAGTTATGTGTTTTGGATCCTGTTAATAACCCTTGTTTCTCTTTTCTCTCTCAAATTAGTTTTTATGATGTCTAATATTTTATTTCAAAAATCTTGGCAGCTCACTAATATTTAACACTTTAACCACATCGTGCGCTATATATGGTACATAGGCAACTGTCCCAACCTGCATTGTGTACCACTATTGGTACACAGTATAAATTTTAAAAAAATTTTTAAACTTATATTTTAATGAACTCAGTTGTTATTATACATGATTTATGATTTAGAAATGAAGGATAATAACTAGATTTTGCAAATTTATAACATATATTCCTGTTTCATTATCAAAACTTATAAATAATAATAAAGTAAAATAATTAATAAGAAAAAGCACATAAAAAAATATAGATCCAAAAAAGTTATAGAATAAACTTATCCTTTATCAAATTAGCAACGGACATCCTTAGCATATTTTATTTATTTCCTGACTAGTTGGAATGCTGCAAGTTGAAGCATGTTATACAAAGAGATGGCTTCTCATCGCAGGTGTCACAGCTTTGACTCGTGCAATTTTGCTCCCTTCCGTTTGGGCAATTTGATTGTAACAACCTTGACATCTTCTTGTTTTATTTTTTTGGCCCATCAGCTTCAATAAGGTTGTGAGATTTGTGCTTTCCAGAAACATCAGACTTTTTTGGGCCTGGTTTCAATTTCTTTTGGGTGATTCCACAAATGAGAGACTTGAGAACGCTATCTTTGAATTCAAGAATAGACATCTTTTTCTCTCTCTCTGCTGGAAAAATTGGTTATATATCACCCAGGCATTCACCATTGATGTTCCTAACAGTAGTCCAAGACTGTGTTTTCTGTACCACTTGATACTTTTTCTGAAGATGGAGATATAACAAGTCATTTGGTCAGATTTATCAACCCCAATTTTAGCGGTATTGTAATCTATGACACTCAGTGGTTTCATTATGTGCCACATCACAATCATCTGAATCAATCTCATCTGCTCCCTGTTTACTATCATCTTGCTTACTGGTAGATTTCCCATAAAATGATGATGGATTCATGGCTCTGAAATAAGAAAATTTATATAAATTTACATGCAAATGATGAATTCTAAACATATGATTTCACATAGCCAGCCTGGGCAAAGTTCAGAGAGCTCTTACCTCTGCTGGTGACAAAGGGTCTCTCTCTCAGAGTAAAAGGCAGACTGTATGATGCATGTGTACGAACAGCCATGCTTCATGGCAGTGAAACATGGGCCGTGACTGCTGAAGAGATGCGTAGGCTCACAAGGAATGTGTAATGTCAGTGTGCATACTAAACAGTGTAAGTACCTTGAGAGAAAAGTTGAACTTAAGAAGCATCAGTTGTGCTGTGCAAGAGAGACAACTGCGCTGGTACGGTCATGTGGCGACAATGGATGAGGATAGCTGTGTGAAAAAGTGCCACACCCTAGTAGTGGAGGGAACCTGTGGAAGAGGTAGGCCCAGGAAGACCTGGAATGAGGTGGTGAGGCACGACCTTCGAACATTGGGCCTCACTGAGGCAATGACTTCTGACCGAGACCTTTGGAAATATGCTGTGCGTGAGAAGACCCGACAAGCCAAGTGAGACCTAAATCCAAGGCCTCTGCCAGGGGTGCAGCCAGCCCACTTATGCATACCTTTCCTTCATTGGACACTAAACTCCACTTGCGAAGACCTGTTGAGGCAAGTGAAATCGAAATCGAATTAAATTCGATGACTGGCACCCATGCCAATGTCATCTCCTTCATTGGACACGAAACTCAGCTTGCGAAGACCTGTTGGGGCAAGCGAAAGTGAAATCGTGATGGCATCTGTGCCCAGCTTCACTTTCCTGACACTTGTGCCAGTGGCACGTGTAAAGACATTTGAGCGACTGGCTCCTGTGCAGGTGGCACATAAAATACACCATTTTGAGCATGGCCATTGCCAGTACTGCCTGACTGGCCTTTGTATCGGTGGCACGTAAAAGCACCCACTACACTCTCGGAGTGGTTGGCGTTAGGAAGGGCATCCAGCTATAGAAACTCTGGAGCCTGGTGTAGCCATCTGGTTCACCAGTCCTCAGTCAAATCGTCCAACCCATGCTAGCATGGAAAGCGGACGTTAAATGATGATGATGATGAAAGAACAATTCTAGATGCACAGTAGTCGTGACCATATGTGGTGCACAATGCTCAGTATGAAATGATTTCCATTACATCGTGTACCATAATTGGTGCACACTGGTTGTGACCATATATAGCTCACGATGCTCAGAATGATAAAAATGTTAACTACCCACATCGTGTACCACATGATGCACTAGTTTCATTACACAAAATGATTATACTTACATAGAGAGAACGACACACAACCTCTCACTGCGCTGGCTTTCTTGCAACTGAAGCTATACAAGTTACAACAAGATGCAACAGTTGAGTTAGTATGCATGGTTTAGAACATCTGGCAAGTTGGAAGCCTATGGTTTAGAAGTTCAAATCCCACATAAATAGACATATAACTATTCTATTGCTTCAGCATCAATAAAATAGGTAAGAGATAGCAAAAGAAGAGTAAATATGTGCTGAATGGACAGGAATTTTGAAGTGACAGTTAAATAATTGATGACTCTTAGCTTAAATTCTGATGGAGCTATTTCTGGCTATATATCATCTCATTAAAGTAGGGATGTATGTTCCACTAATTTAACGTTGTAGTAACTGAGATAAGTAACATATCAGTTTAATGTGCTAATCTAGGAAATTGAATTAACATAAAGCAATGGCATGATATGAGCTAAGTTTCTTCATGTTACTGATAAAATGTTGTAAAGGCTCAATAAAGACTTGTATATGGATGATTTAATTTGTTATGGCTAATCTAGTGAGGTGAGGATATTAATAAGTTCATGCTTTCATAGATAAACTGTACTAAAACAACTGGCCAAAGTCACAAAAAATGCAAATAACCCTCTTATTTCAGAGAAGTAGTTTTTGTATTGAGGACTATATATTGCATTGTTATTATAGTCCTCTCTATAGCTCTCAATACTGACAAAGGTAAATGTACTCAGATTTTTTTTTTTTTTTTTCTGGTGAGGAGGATCATTTAGGTAGAAGCCTATGCATTTTTTACTCTTTTGGGGGAGATTTGCAGACCTGCATCATGTAAGAAAATGCATTAAATTCCCTTAAAGCTAACAAAACATTAGGGCCTTGATATCTGTCATTGTGCTTTTGAACACTTTTACTTACATCTATTTGGAAAAAGTCATAAATAATTCCAATTCCAAAGAACTAACTAACTGACTGGCAGTCTAGACTTCCTGTTGCTGCTCAGACTATAAATACAAAACAGGCAAATTTCAAATCACCTCTGACCTACTGCTAAACAGATTCTAAGGGAAAATGAAAGGGGAATTCAAAAAGGCTTTTAATTCTGTTCAAAAAGTAAAAGTAATTGTAATATTACAGCTGTAATACACAAGTACTTTACACAAATACAAAATCCACTCTTCTTACTCTCTGATGTTGAATCAGAGCTTTGATGTCAATGCAGGAATTCTTTAACACCTTTTCTTTTATCATTATTTTTGATTATATGCTTCAAGTATCAATCTTATATTATAAAAGAAAAGATAAACTCTGTCTGTCTGTAACAATAGCTGTGTAGAGAGGGGAAAGAGAGGAGGAGAAAAGTTGTTGAGAAAGAAATACAGTGCAAGAGAGAGAGTGTGTGTGAAAGATAAGTAGGTAGTGTTGTCACCTTTGTAACTAACAAGATTTGATTAAAAAGTCATGAATTTTAAGTGCAAGTCTGTCAACACAATGCAATACAGACTTCAACACACACACACACACACGCATATACATATTTGTGCAGCCATATACAAACACATACACACTTAGCAGTTTGGTAAAAGAGTCTGGTATTATAAGTGCCAAGCTTTAAAAAAGTAAGTACTGTGGTCAGTCTGTTTAGCTGAAACCCTTCAAGGTGGTGTCCCAGCATGGTCACAGTCCAATGACTAAGAAGTAAAAGATAAAAACTAATAAAGATGTATATATGCACACACACACACACACACACACATGCATATACATAGTTGTGCAGCCATATACAAACACACACACACACATATACATAAATCTTTTATATTATACCTGAATCATTGGATTGCGGTCATGCTGGGGCACCACTTTGTAGGGTTTAGTCCAAAAATCAACTGCCATACTTATATTTTAAACCTAGTACTTATTTTATTGGTTCCTTTTGCCAAACTTCTATGTTACAAGAGTGTAAATAAACCAACATCAGTTATCGGGTGGTAATAGGAGATAAACACAAAGTCATACAGTTACCCCCTCCACACACACAAAAGGCTTCTTGCAGTGGTCTGTCTAATATATTCATCCACTAAGTTTTGGTTGACCCAAAATACTGCATAATGGGACTGAACCGAAGATCATATGGTCGGAAAGCTGACTTAATCACACAGCCACACACACACTCATGTACGACACACACTAGGAGATATGTCTAGAATAAACTGTCTTTAATATTTCTAATGAAGTACACTGTTTGCATGTTTTAGTTCATTTTGAAATTAACCAAGAATAGAGACTTACTTTGTGAAATAACTTTTTCTTACTTGAATTGATGCTTTGAACAAATTTAATAAAAAACCATTCTTAACATAAAATTATGAATCAGTTAATGTATAACTTAAATATGAACACTGTGAAAGTAAGAGATTTGGTATTAAGAATTGAAGATGGTCTCATATGTTGATAGCAAAGGGGTTACATTATATATTAAATCTTTTAATTTAAAGTTAACAAAAACCATCTTTAAACATACAAGAGCCAAAATTCTACCTGTTATAAAATAAAATATTGGTACTACATCATCCAAACAGTTAAAAATGTGGCACTTGTAGCCTGTGAAAATATAGTGGATAAATATGATGTGCTGAATAAGTAAGGGGTAAGTTGCTTAGCAAACAGTCATGAATTCTGAAGTGTAATTTTCATCTTTAATTCATCTGAACATGTGATATCATTGTACTGTGGAGTTGATGCATAGGAGCAAACCAAACTAAATATTCTATTGACAGCATGCTACATCAGATTTGT
This sequence comes from Octopus bimaculoides, assembly GCF_046866305.1. NCBI lineage: Eukaryota > Metazoa > Mollusca > Cephalopoda > Octopoda > Octopodidae > Octopus > Octopus bimaculoides. The sequence goes on along the minus strand of NC_142933.1, from coordinate 55,485,732 downwards.
TCACCTTTTGTTGGTTTGCTTTTTATTTTATTTATTAGCTCAGTGTGTGAGAGAGGTGGGGATACAGGGAGGGTTAAATCTCTACATTTGTTATTAACAAGACACTTCTTTCTTCTTCCCCTTCTACTCCTTTCCATTTTTATTCCTTCTGTTCCCCTTCTCTCTGCCTTCTGTTCCTCACCCATGAACTGTTTCTTTTACTCCCTCATCTTATTCTTCCCCATTTTCCACCACCTTAAATTATCTATCCCATGGTTGTTTAGTTAGCCCCAGCTATCCAACAATCCCAAGTGTACTTAAAGTCCAAGTAACAGAAATTGTCCAGATTACTATCAATTCATATGAGCTTGTCAGCTTACAAGAAATAACAACCAAATATCCCTCAAATTACATTCTACCATCTTAAAGCTGAAAAGAGGAAAAGGCATCTTGCATAATACAGTCAGGATTAAATAAAGCTGGAATGCATTTAATCATAGTTCTGTTTGAGGCTAACATAGAGTTCAACATCAACAAGTTATGGTTAATTTTTCTACTTATGATTGCAGTAGTATTGCTTCCTAGGTTCAAATAAACTACAGAGTTGGCCCAGATCAGCTGTGATATAGCAAGCTGACCTATGATAAAAAGTCATTCAAACTATGACCTTTTTTTTTTTTTTTGTCTAGAATAGTGTACTCTAGAGATTATCTAGTGTGTCCTTTTATAAGACAGTGTCTGGTTTGTAAATTATTTGGTTTATTGATATAATAGCAGCCAGCTGAGTATTTCCTCAACTAAGGTAACTTTAAACATACTCTTGAAATACTTTATCTAATGGGATATTTTCAGTAAATATTGTTTATTTGAAGAGTTTGTTGAAGATGACTGTGAAAGTAGAGTAGTGGCCTGGAAACTTGCTGTATGTTGCTAGATATTTCACTTCTCTTTGTTACAAATCCTGTCATAGTAGTTTCTGCTGCCTCTCTCACCCACCCCCAGTCTCTCTTCCATAAAACAAATACTACTAATATATTGGGAGTCAATGCAGTCAACTGTATCTCTCTCTCTCTCTCTCTCTCTCTCTCTCTCTCTCTCTCTCTCTCTCTCTCTCAATAAATAGGCTTGTGCTTAATTAAGCATATGATTATCAATCTGTATAGAACACATCAGTGTTATCAAAAGAATTTTTAACCCAGCTATGATATATTATGATGCCTTATTCAGTCAGGACCTCACTGTTCTATGCTCAATTATACTAAAGTGATCTGTTCTGCCTTTTTATCTCATAGTAGTCAATTAAATGAATGCCACTAATATGAAAGGAGTGCTTCCATCAACTCTGCTCACTCCCTCTTGTACAAAATTGGCCATCACAGTTGTGTTTAACCTTCTCAAGTTTTCATATTAAGTCAGTGGAATGGCAGTAAATACCTTAAAATATTTAACATGTATCTCCATATTCTGAATTTACACTAATTCTAGTCAGGGTCAACTTTGGCCATTTCATTCTTCAGGAGTTGATAAAATGTGTGTTAGTAATATGCCAAAGACAATGCAATTCTTGTCATTCAGTGACAAGATTTAGCCTTCCATATTATTAAAAGGTATCAAACTTTGGGGAGACGTTAAATGTTTAAGAGAATCATTAATAAGATTATAATTTTTCAGATTTTTAACTTCATCTTAGGAGATGAGACATTTATTTAATATTTACATGCATACACTGATCTATTTACAAAACCTGAAATAAAATATTTGATCACCACAGGTTCATCTCTAAAAAAAAATTCTAAAAGTATTACTGTAGTGAAGTTGTTTGCTTTACAACCATTAGCTTTCAGCTTCAATCAACCTATGTACTTTGAGTGAAATTTAGTAGAGATATTGTGTGGAAGACTATCATGTGTCTCTGATGCCCACAACCCTCACTTCTTTTGAAGTGAGAGTTGTGGACATCAGGAATGACATCCAGCCAATTAATACCACCTCATCCAACCCATACCAGTAAGGGGTGGGGTAATGGCAGTGGTCTATGCCTCAGTCATCTACACTGTGGAAAAAAGTTCATAGATATTAAAAAAAAAAATCAAATCTGCAAAAGTGCTTAGCAATATAATGCCATAAATTGTGTTTAACAGAAGACACATCAATATGTTATGCTTAGGATCATGAAGGCACTATAAGAAAAAATATTAAGTGATTCACTGTGTGGTTTTTACCTTGTATTCTGTCAGCATTCTTTTTGTTTTCCCCTTCTCTCCTCCCAACAATGTACCATTTACATGAGTACTTTTCCACTGTGCCACACTCAGAAGAGTAGAGAAACAGACAAAATCTAAAAAAGTAGAAGTTACATTCAGACCTGCCATTGGCTAAAATATTGTATAATCATCATCATCATCATTTAACATCCGCTTTCCATGCTAGCATGGGTTGGACGATTTGACTGAGGACTGGTGAAACCAGATGGCTACACCAGGCCCCAATCTGATTTGGCAGAATTTCTACAGCTGGATGCCCTTCCTAACGCCAACCACTCCGAGAGTGTAGTGGGTGCTTTTACGTACCACCGGCACGAAGGCCAGTCAGGCGGTACTGGCAATGGCCACGCTCAAAATGGTGTATTTTATGTGCCACCCGCACAAGAGCCAGTCCAGGGGCACTGGCAACGATCTCGCTCGAAAGTCCTTACACATGCCACGGGCTAAGATTATTATGATTTCCAGCTTAGAAGGCACCAGTTGCCAATGTAATCAGTAATTTTACCTCCCTTAACAGTTTATTGTCTGACAGCCATATTGTTTTGTCAGCATCTTACTTATACAGATTACAGATTATAATGGAGAAAGCTGCTTATTAATTAGGTATGTAACAGTTATCAAAAGTACTAAAAGAAAACAATTATTAAAGGCTTGACCATCTGGAAATATTTTTATAAATTCATGTTCTAAGAAATTTCCTATAATTTCGATTTCTGAAGTTTATTGAATTTTTGAACTCCAATTTTTCATAAATTTAAATATTTGTTGCATTCAGTGCATCTAATTTTTCACAAATTTAAACATTCATTGCATTCACTGTGAAGTAGATTTTAATGTTTAATAGTAAACAATATTAATTCGTTGCAAGCGACATTTTCTGTTTTCATTTGCAACAGTCACTCACTCTCTTTCACCTCTATTTTCATTAATGATAATTTATTAATAGCTATATAACTTTTGATACAAGGCACAATTTCAAGAATATTATCAGTTTCTGAAGTTTGTTAAATGAATATTTTTGATAAAATGATATTTTTTTAATATACTGGTATAATTTTTTTTTTTTAATTAAGAAGGGATTTTGTTATTATGACTAATTAGAATGTTATAAGCCTTACAATAATAACTATCAGGACTGACTTTGGCCATTTTTTTCAAAACCATGGATGGAGCTTTTTTGGTAAAAAAAAAAATTCTTAGATAAAAAATTGTAAATATTTTCAGAGAAAAAGATGAACAATTCAAAGGAGATTGTTTGCCAACATAACATGGCAGTCCTGGTTTAGGACTAATGTTGCTGTAATTTAGCCTCAGGAGACATTGTCTCCAGCTGGCTATACAACATGATCTGTGTCCTTATATTTTTTTTTTCAAACAAGGGAATCTAACACCCCCACTCAGCTCAAAACAATATCTGGGTATAGCCAGCTGGAGATGGTATTTCCTGGGGCTAAATTACAGCAACATTAGTCCTAAACTAGGACTGCCATGTTATGTTGGCAAAGTACTGTTGCTGAATATCTCACGTTCTGAGATTTAGAAATAGTAATTTTCTAATTCAAGGGAGGTTTGGCTGTTTTTTAATATATCAGTATAATTTTTGTGAAAAAACATTAAAAAATGATTTTGTATTTATGGCTGTTTGGAACTCTGTAAATCTTACAATAATATCTGGACTGTTTTTGGCCAGTTTTCTCTTTTATTAAAAACCATGGGAGGAGCCTTCTGAGTCTAAAAAAAAAAAGAATGTAAATATTTTCAGAGGGTTGCTTTGGGATGTACTCACTTTTTCCTCTGAAAATATTGACAATTTCTTTCTTATTTTTAATCAGAAAGGCTCCTCCCATGGTTTTTGAAGTGCAACAAAAATTGGCCGAAATAGAACCGGAATGGTATGATGGAAAAGGGGTGGGGTGAAAAAAAGTTTTTATCTTTTTCATACAAAGATGCCCCAATCCCCACCCCATCATTTCAAAGGTTGTGGTTTAAAAGAAATGGGGAAAATCTCTGTCAAAACAGAGTAGTTCTAATTTATTTGGTCTTCCTGATCTGAAACTCCTCTCCCCATCCCCTTGGAAAAATTTTCCCCACAAATTTCTTTATAATTATAATCTATGCCATTTGAAAGTTATTTGTATAAATTTTCATTAAAAGATATCCATTTCCTGGAAATTATGAGGGAAAAAGTCAGATTGTGTGGATTTTCCCAAACTTCTCTCTCCACCCCTTCGGAAAAATTCTTTCCCATAAGTCCCTATATAATCTGAAGCCACAACATCTAAACAGTATTTTAGAAAATTTTGTTAAAAAGTATCCATTTTTCTGGATGTTATGAGGCAACAAAGTCGGGTGGGGGGTTACATCTGTAGTTATGCTCTTTTATTTATAAGATTTTTTTCATTTCATGTTCATTTCATTCATTGTTTGCAATGTTCACTCTCCCCATCTCTCTCTCACACACACACTGCAAAGCTTACATATGGGCTACTGAATTGAAATCTCTATGTTGCTTTGAGGGGAAGGTAAAACTTAGCAAACTGCTTCCCCCTCTGGAGTTGGACTATCTTCATGTTTGTTTAAAAAAGAGATTGATTGTAATAAAATATTGAAAGCAATATTTACTAAGCAAGTGAGCACTATTATACAAAGAAATAATTAGACGTAAAATATCAAAAAAATTATTAGAATTTGTAATCAAATGTGAAAATATCAAGTAACTAGCAGAAAACCGCCCAGAGGGTAGTCTTTCTGCTAGTTTTCATAATAAACCACTCTGTAGAATTTATTTTATAATCCCTACTTAATTTATAAAACAAAATTTTAAGAAAAACACTGCTGAAACTTGACAGAACATCTTGCGAAATATTATGTTGGTATTATTGGTAGCTTTACTTTTAGAAATCTCTTCCTTATAATGTTAGTTTAATTTCTAAGTTTTAACCTGATTCTTTTTTTAACTGGGATACAAACAGTCTCGTTTTTTTTTCTTTGTGCTTATGATGGTTATCAGGTCTTTAGTATTTTAATATAAATATTGGTTTCTAAGATTTGTTCATTAATTATATGGATTAAGTTTCTGGTGATTATGGATGTTTTTGTCTTTGGAGGAAAGTAAAAAGTGATATGACTGAGGTATATTTAGTAATACAAAGATGGCTATTATTTAGCAAAATATCTAATCATCTTTGATGAAGATATAGATTTTAATTTAAAAAACAAATTTAAAAGAGAGTGACAAATTATCAAATAGCGTAATCAATATGATGAAATATAAAATCCTCATAATCATCAAACATCATCTTAGTCATGCAAATAACTGTTCAATTTGCTCAATAAAACTATTAGATTCCCTTCACCCCACTCTATCTCCAATTACATTTACATGTGTCAAAACCTATATGTGTTGGCTTCACTGATGTACTGGATCTGTAGATTGTCTCCACTCACTTAACTCTGCTTATTCAGCTTCCTTAATTGCCCTGGGTGTACACAAGCATCATTTATCTGTATCAGTTAACAGCCATTGATGATGGCAGCATCATTACCATCGTCAGTGTAATGGTAATAAATTTGTCATAGTGTTCACCTCTCCAGCCTATGCCAGTGTATAAAGCAACAATGGTATTGGGCATTAGTGATGATTACGCATTTTTTCAAAGTGTCTTTGCAAGAACTTTGGTTATCTGCATCATTTGACCTAACCAACCTATTCTATTGTTGTTTAAAGTTTTTACATCTATTAATAAAAGGTGTTTCAGAGTTTTCAGTTCTCTCTCTCTCTCTCTCTCTCTCTCTCTCTATATATATATATATATATATATATATATATATATATATATATATATATATATATATATATATATATATATATACACATATATATATTCCCATGGTTTCAAGTTCTGACAGCAAAGAATTGATTGGGTTAAATGGAGCTTACATGTACTTGAAATGCTTCAATGAGAGTTCTTATCTATTTCTATTGCTTTACACACATGAACTTATGAGCTACTTCCATGTATATTTTCCCCCTTTTAAGATATGTGTACACATGAACAAACATACACACACACACACACACACACACACACACACACACACACTAAGCAATACAATTTGATTATTGGTTATATTAGTTAGATAAAACCTCAGCTATTTCTTCAAAATACACTTGCAAAGGAATGGAGAAAAGTAATATTCATAACTGAATTTATCCAAGCATCCTATCCACAATCCTTAACAAGCCAGTAGATAACCACAGAAGGCTTTAATTATGTGTGTAGGAAAGAACATATTAGCTTTGCAGGGTCCATCCCACTTTAGTATATGGACTGCAGCCCAAACTTGTAACTATATAAACAAAGTAAGGTGAAATGAAATATTTCAAACTAGTGTTAGGTTATCTGATTTATTGAGAGCTTAACATTCACTCTTCATTGCTCACAGATATGACATGAGAAGTGTGTGACATGAACCTCTTTTTCAGTGTCCTCTTTTCTGTATGATGTTCTCTACAATGTGAGAGATACTCTGCACTGAACACTGGCTGATCAAGGGTTACAACTTCATTTTTTTTCTTTGTCATTTTCATTCACTTTCCATGCTGGCAAGAGTTGGTTGACTTGTCAAAGGCCAACTTGATGGGTCAGAGGAACATATCACCCTCATACATTCCATTTTTTGCTTGGTTTCTATGACTGGAATGTCTTTCTTAATGCCAACCACTTTACAGAGGAGACAAGATACATTGTGTCATGGTACCAGCACTAGATCATCAGCATACATGAGTTCCTACAGGCAGCTAGCTTTAAACTCCTCTGTTTATCTGGAGAACTATAATGAACTAGCAGAGATTGAGAACTGAGGTTTTTTGGATTCCTGCTTGCATGCTAAATTGATCACTAAACTTGTTTTGTTGTTTTAACTAAGCAAATGATGAATCTTCCATTGATATGATGTGAAGCTATCTTTTGCAGATGAGGTCCCCTAAATTTCTGAGACCTATGCCTAGCAACCAGATGAGCTGAGGGATATAACATTTTAAATCTTGTACAAATATGCAATTAAATGGTGACAATGAATTTAAATTTGTACCCTCTGAATTGATTGCCCAGTATATTACCTGCTGAGTTATGTCAGTCCTATGCACTTGCATAAACATTACACACACACACACACACACACACACACACACACACGCACGTGCACACGCACACACACACACACACTTGTAAAATAGAGTATCACTGACCCAGATGTAAATATATGACTTTGCTATAAACAAAAAAACAGAAAACTAAATTATATACCAGCATTTATGTTTTAAGTAGCTAATATGACTCTACCACAACACAATTAGACAGACTCTCACATTCTAATCAGTTCTTATACTTGATGACATTCGAGTATTCCACAAGCCTCACTTAAAATGAAACACTCTAGATGAACAAATTTATCACACTTTTAAGTACATAAAGCTAGGAATTGTTTATATCAGTATTAATTTCTGTCTTCAAGTTTTCACCCTTTTTAGTTATTATTTACTACCCAGGGGACATTTATAAACTATACATATTGGATTCCTGTGTTGTTTTTCTTTTGTTCTATTTTTGTTTTCATTTTCTTTTCCATTGTTTTAAATTTGAAAATGTCCTTTGGACATTGACAAAAGCATTAGTGTAATTTTCCAGTCATTACAGTCTTTTGTCTTCTGTTAACAGTAACAATGACTTTTTTTATACCAACCACCCGAAACCAAACATCAGTTTAATGAAATATTTTTCTAAACGCCTTCTAGATTCATGTTAATTTCAAAATTAATTAAAATATATGGTAACAAAAGGGTTAAGTATGACTACCCTAACCATTAATCATTTCCATTTTCACTTTTGAAAAGTTTTCTCATCTCAGATTGTTACTGTTTTTTTTTATTACATACTTGTATGTTTTGATTTTCATTTTGTATGTTTCCATTTTCACCAGGAGCTGGATTTCCTGTCAGAACTATATTTTCCGCCATCCAGATATGCCAAAATTTTTTATCAATATGTGTGGAGAGGGTCAAACTTGGAAGGATTGTAATTGGTTAGACAGTGACGATAAGCGCTTACCATTTGATTTGCTCAAATCTTCTGAAGCAGAGACGACATTCAAGAACCATGTCAATGCTTTACAGGAACAGCATAAGAAATTAGAGTAAGTTTAATTTTAATAACAAGTGGATCCACTCATGATGTTTGGTTTTGTTTGTTTTTGTTGGATCTGTATTTATCAGTAAAAACACAATGTTTTAGACAAATAATGTTGTCCTTGATAAATGTCTAACCACCCTCCCTATATTATCTTCCCTGTGTAGAAAGCTGTTATGTACCCTTCCACATTTTCAGCCTTATGTAAACACTTTTTTTTTTTTATCATCTATACACAACAAAAGTATTTGGATATGTATGTTTGATGATTTATTTTGTTCAAATTATCTCCTGGTGGATAACGTTTCCAGAATTTGGATAATCTGTGAGTACTAAAAATAAACAGTAGACACTAATTTAGTTAATCCTTGAATTTAGGACATTACTTTCACTTTTTGCATTCTGCATTTTGTCATTTTATTTGGCAGCCAGTGAAGATTTTTTTTTTTTCACTTTCTTTTGCTTCTTGTTTATAACATTTTGTATTATTGTTCATTTCAGTTGTTGATTACCTACCTATCTGAAATTTTCCAGTCCTTACTTGGCTGCCAAACAAAAATGGTCAAAGAATTTATGATTGACTAGTTAAAGGGTTTACATACTATTAAAGGCCATTTACTTCTTTAGTTAAACATTAAACATGACAGCATATGGACACATGCCTAATTATTATTATAAGGTGGATGATTAATGAAAAGCTGTCTCAATAGCCTTGGGGATAATGGTTGCTGGCCCCTATAACATTAGGGATGTTATGTATAACAATAAAAGCAATAATTAAAACAAACAATTATAGTTTATATTCTGAGTTATTTGTTCTCCCTTAAAGGTATTTATTATTATCCCTGACTTTCAATTCTGTCTTAGTCAGTTTTTCCTTTCCTCTCTCTGCAGTTAGCAAAGCAAGTTAGCAAGCCTGTACTGAAGTTGATTCACTTGACTATATCTCCATCTTACAGCTTAAACTATGCCAATATATAAGTAATCAATATTGATTGATTGATAATTTGCAATTCTATCTTGAATGCAAAGTGGTTGAGTGATAGAGTGAATGCAAGGTTGCCAGATAAGCAACAGGTGTAAAGGTGGTTGAATATGTGTGGAAGGCATGTGAAGGCTGCTGGGTGTAGAAAAAGTAGATATGGAGGGCATATGAACTAGTTCTTATGTAAGTAGATGTTGATTTGATTATTGTTTACTAGCGAAATTGTAGTTATTAAACTAAAACAGAAGAACTGATAGACTTAATGCTTGGATGGGGAAAACATACAAAGCCATCACCGACCATGATTTCTTGTCTCTAGGACATATTCTAAAGATAGGTCTCCCTCAGTAATAGCTGATGTGATTGTAAGAACAGCCTTTGGTGTTTAAGTCATCAGTTTATGGTAAATTATTTGTCCCATAGTTTCCTTAAAAGATATTTATTGCTTTTGCAGATTAAAAAAAAAATTCAAAGACTTTTTAGAAGAAAACAAGCAAGTTAAGCCAGGCAAGCCAATTAGTGAAACATATATCAACTTTGTTGGCAAAGAATGTTACAACAGTTTGAATGAACGAGAGCGAGAAGAAGTGTATGAACAACACCAAGTGGATTTGCGAATGCGGGCCAAGCAGGATTTCCAAGAGTTAATGTGGGAAAAATCTGAGATTTTCACAGAACTCAACCCATCAGTTAGACTGACACAAGATGACCTCAAAATTATAACAAATGCCTTACAGAATGATCCAAGGTAAAGTAACTGTTAGATTTATTCTTTTTTGATAATGGATTGTTACAATTGTGTTTTGGTAAAGTTATATTTGCTATTTATTAAATAGAAACATGCACTATTGTTATTTATTTATCATCAACATCATTATCATCATCGCCATCATTGTCATCATCATAATCATCATTATTTAACATCTACTTTCCATGCTTGCCTATGTTGAATAGTTTGATAGGAGCTGGCCAGCTGAAGAGCTGCTCGGACTCCATGTCTGTTTTGGCATTGTTTCTAATACTGGATGCCTTTCCTAACACCAGTCACTTTACAGAGTGTACTGGGTGCTTTTACGTGGCATCAGTACCCACGAGCCCACAAGATTAAGAATGCTCAGCTGGAGAGGGTACAGAGAACATGCTTGTATGCAAGAACAACCACAATTTTACTTAGCTTGACATGTCTTCTGGAGTACAGCAAACTACCGGGATTCACCGTTCCGTATCATTCTCTTTGTGAGTTCCATTGTCTGAAGATCCTTTCTCACCACTTTTTCCCATGTCTCCATGGGTCTACCCCTTCCACATGTTCCCTCCACAATTAGAGATTGACACCTCTTGTCTAAATATTGAAAATTGTTTTTGAGTTGTTCAAACCATTTACTATTTATTCATTTTGTTTCATTATTTTTTATAATTTGATAGCATTTTTGTTCTTGGCTTTAAAACACCATAGGAGATGCAATTCTCAGCTGTAAGTAATGTAGGTACTCACTATCTAAGCACTTAAGTGAAAGGCTACAAATTACTAGGGGAGGGAAGTGAAAGTGTATAACCTTTATGCTTTTCTGAAGAACAATACCAAATGTAAGTGAAGTCAAGTTGGGTTCAATTGAGTATACAAACTGGGTTGTGAACCAAGTTCACTCACAGTTTCATTTCCTGCTATGTAAGAGTGCTTGCAGTCTTGAGTTCAAAGAAGTCAACAGAAAATTACTTTAATTATCTTCTCTTAAATTATCACTTGAAGAGTTTGCTGATTTTTAAATGGGTTATGGGTCACCACTAGAATTAGTTATTTGGATACTTTGTGAGATTTACGTTGTAATAGTTTAAAGCATTATTATAATGTACTTCTAATATTTTTTTCTTTTGTCTGTTTAATTAGTCCCTATCCTCACCAATCTCTTCAGTCACTCCCTTCACCCTCTCTCTCAATAGATAGACAGACACTGATTTTTGAGAATATGGCACAAAGTGTACCATTCCCAAGAAAAGCTATCTCTAACCTTGCCAGCTATCATCTTATCATACTTCCAGCATCTCAGATGTAATCAAGACTGTCATTAACAACAACCTTCTGAATCACCTTGAATCTCTCTCCTGCAGTGACCACTGGTATGACTTTTGTAAAGCCAATTATACTGAAGGCTTTATCCCTTGTGTCACTCACCAGTGAGCCCTCACTCTGAAGAAATTTGATGAAAACCATGTTGTTACCCTTGAAATCGACAAGGCTTTCAACTGTATGTGGCATACAAATCTCCTGGTTAAACTGCCTGCTTATGTATTTCATCTCTCGCTTTTCATTTGCAATAGTTACTTTCTATCAGATACACAACATTTTGTACTATTCGAGCTCACACTGACTCCTTTTATTTCTAGTCTACCCTAGGGTTCAGATTTCTCCCCTACACTCTTCTTGCTATACATTAATGATCTGTTTGCCATCACCTCCACTGACAAATATGCATGATACCACCTTTCATTGCTCCCTGGCATCATCCGCATGAGGCCAAATTTGCATTGACTCCAAAGAAAGATGCCAAAAACATCTTCTAATGGGATTATGTAAATCTTGTTGCCTATAGCAGCAAAGAGACACAACCACTACACTGCATCTCTTTGTACTCCAAACACAAACAGCATACAACTAGAAACCTCAAAGTAATTATAATGTCATACCTTACCATCGGTAAGGATCTCTTTTAATGATTGTGCATCCTCAACATGCCCAAAATCGTATCATGAAGACTAGCCTCAACAAAATCAGTTGAAACCTACAGTGGAAAATTGCTTCCACTTATGAAGCAGTGCTGTGGCTACATACATAAACATCCTAAACTGACTAGCATTAAGTTACCTGCCAATCACTCGAACCTTCGATTCACAGATGTACTATTTCCTCATTACAGAAACATTCTGCACTTGAAAGTTGGCTGGTTTTGTGGTACTCCTGATTCATTCAGTCATTTACAATTCCCTATTTCCACATGTTTTTCTCCGAACATTATCTTGCAATTGGTCAAGATGAATGACAAGAGCGAAATTTTACATTCAAGAGAACTATAAAATTTCCCTGATATACTTAGCACTTCAGAGAATTCCTGGATTTGACTTCTCAATTTTAATTGATGTGAAGTTAATCAGATTCCAACATTTTGACTACTATATACCTTTGCTTTGTCTTTTATTTAATTCTTTAATGACAGTGAAGTCATGATGATATATTCATTACATGTATGTATATATGTATATATATGTATATATATATATATATATATATATATATATTTATATATGTATGTATATGTGTATATATATAGATATATATATATATATATATGAATGTATATATATGTATATCTATATGTATACATGTATATATGTATGTATACATGTATGTATACATGTATGTATATGTGTATATATATATATATGTGTATAGGTATGTATATGTATGTATATATATGTATGTATGTATATATATATATATACATATATATATATATATATATATATATATATATATATGTATGTATGTGTATGTATATATGTTTGTATATAAATATATATGTATATATTTATACATGTATGTGTATGTATATATGTTTGTATATAAATATATATGTATATATTTATACGTATATGTGTATGTATGTATATATATAAGAATAATAATAAATGGAGCATTATGTCTTCTTTTAATTCAAACTCTTAGTAAAGCGTTCATAGCCTCTCTCCCTAAACAGCTCCCTGGTCATTTAAACTTAGCTATATAGTGTTATTCCTCGTACATAATCTTAGCATTCAGCACAAGTCTTGCATTTGTAAAATGATTCCCTGAAGATAAAATTATAGGTATAAACCAGCATCTCTTATTCCTTTGAAGTCGAGTGCATATAATTTTTGAAACATGTGTAGGAATTAAAGGAACTTATTGATTATATGCGTTTTGCTCCATTTATTATTATTCTTTTATATCAACTCAAAATACAACACTTTAACATGGAATTTCTACCCCTTAGCCAGGTATAATATCCCAGTTTCTGTTAAATTTTTGCTACCCTGGTAACTATTAACATATTTGCATTATCGAAGTTTTTCAACCAAGATAATTTTAATATATACAGAAATAAAAATATGTATATATATATGTATGTATGTATGTATAGATATATATGTATATATAATGTGTGTGTGTGTATGTATATATATATATATATATATATATATATATACACACATATATATGTATAGGTATATATGTTTTTATATGAGAGAAAAGCTGAACATTAGAAGCATCAGTTGTGGCGTGCAAGAGAGACGATTGCGCTGGTATGGACATGTGGTGAGAATGGATGAGGATAGCTGCGTGAAAAAGTGCCACACCCTAATAGTTGAGGGAACCCGTGGAAGAGGTAGGCCCAGGAAGACCTGGGCTGAGGTGGTGAGGCAAGACCTTCGTACATTGGGCCTCACCGAGGCGATGACTACTGACCGAGACCTTTGGAAATGTGCTGTGCGTGAGAAGACCCGGCAAGCCAAGTAAGATCGTTGCCAGTGCCCCTGGACTGGTTCTTGTGCGGGTGGCACATGAGATGCACCATTTTGAGCGTGGCCGTTGCCAGTACCGCCTGACTGGCTCCCGTAGGATTTTCGAGCGAGATCGTTGCCAGTGCCCCTGGACTGGCTTGTGCGGGTGGCACATAAAAGACACCATTTCGAGCGTGGCCGTTTTCGTGCGGGTGACACGTAAAAGCACCCACTACACTCTCTGAGTGGTTGGCGTTAGGAAGGGCATCCAGCTGTAGAAACTCTGCCAAATTAGACTGGAGCCTGGTGTTGCCATCCGGTTTCACCAGTCCTCAGTCAAATCGTCCAACCCATGCTAGCATGGAAAGCGGACGTTAAACGATGATGATGATGATGATGATGATATGTATACATATATGTATAGATATATATGTGTGTACATATATATATATATGTATGTATGTGTATGTATATATATGTATGTATGTATATGTATGTGTGTGTATATATGTAAATATATGTATGTATCTATATATATGTTTGTATATGTGTGTGTATGTATATATATATATGTGTATATGTATCTATATGTATATATATGTGTGTGTGTGTGTATATATGTATGTATATATATATATATATATATATATATATATATATATATATATATATATATATATATATAGTGTATATATAGTGTATATATGTATGTATATATATGTGTGTGCATATATATATATGTATATATATGTGTGTGTATATATTTATGTATATATATATAGTTCAAAAATTACTTACAGGGATGACGCGTGCGTTCGATCATGTAATGCAAATAATAAATGAGTATATGCATATATACGTACATGTATGTACATACCTACATCTACCTGTGTATATAGATGCATATCTGGGTACAGTACATTGCAAACAAAATGTAGACAAAAAAATAATAATAAACGGAGTACAGAAAACACACAGGCCACATAGAGAACATTTTCATTTAACCCAATGGTGATTTAGTGAAGAAATAAAGAGAGACAAAGATTCCTTTTATTTCGATTTAGAGTTAGCCTCTGATAATTTCATGTCAGAACACTTCAGCAAAAATAGGAGTGTGTAAGTTTGAAACATATTATTTTCACTATTTTTCAATTTAATTTTCCTCCTGAAATAAATTCATTAAAATAATCTGGTTATGGATTTTAGTTACTGTTAGCCACTTGATGAAATGTTATAGTTTGTATTGTTTGTTGAGTATAGAAAAAGTTTGTAGACTTAATTTCAGATTTTTAAAAGTTTTTTGCTAAACATGAAAATTTCATTCTTTTTCTAGATAAAACACATGCTTCTCACTTGCCATTCTCTTGATAAAGTTGGGCCCATTTTTAATCAATTTATGGTGTGTGTTTACTCAGCTTTCCCCATCTATTTTCAACCTTTTGGCTATTAGTATGATCATGTGTTGACATGTGGCTGGATATCACTATTGACAGTATAGTCAGATGAAGCAGTCCGAGAAATGACATTGAAAGCTAAGACTGGTTTATAGGCAAGATTAAAGGAGAATACTGTATTTCTTCCCTCAAGGGAGATAGATGACAGTGGTGTTGGCTGATATATTTCCCCCAGTCTCACCCAGTTAACTGTCAAACACTAGCATGAAATGTTTATATTTACAGTATCTTAGTTTAACAACTCTAAACATTTGCAACTTCATTTCAAATTCTAGATAACTGTTTTTCCTCTCTTAAGTAATATTACCAGAAAAAATAAATAGCTTTCACCATCTATTCCACTTTTTGGACAAAGTCACATTGTAGCTTGTTTGATTCTACCGAAGAATTTGAAACAAATTTCTGTTATATTAATTGGGCATGGTTTTATCTATGATTAATCTGATGACTTGTACAATTTATCCACCTGTATCCCTTTACCAACTTGAGCGTTATGTCACTAATCAAATTGGGATTTATCACAGATTAAAGTTGTCACAGGGACCTGGTAGGGATTTATTTGAGAGGACTGTATGAAATGTATTAAGTTTAAGTGACTGTGATAGAATGAGTAAAAGAATAGGATGAAATAAAGTGAGAACATTACATGAGCCAGCCTAGTGAGAATTAGTAAGGTAGAGGGATGCTGGTGATATGTTCTTAGATATGAGGAATTGGCTGAGATGATGTAGGAGTGTGAGTTTGATAGGATAGGGTGGGTGGAACATGAGTGAATAAGATGGAATGTGGTTCTAAGCAAGGGGTATGTGAATAAAACAAGAAAAAAAGTAGTAGCAGTATTAAAATAACTTTAACATAATTTGTACTTTACATGAATATGTGGAATTACACCTTAAAGAACATAGAGCTTTTACAATGCGCTACATTTTAACTGTTAGCAAGATTCATTAAAGCAAATTAAAACACTGAGAATATTGCTAGTATTTCCCTTTGTTTTTAACCAAATTGAAATGGCTGTATTATGTGAATTACATAGTACAATGTGAAATACAAACTTCAGAATATGAGCAAAATATAAAAGATAGAGAGAAAACGCTTTATTTGTTCTCAGTATTTCAATTGCTAAAAAAAAGTAAAAGCATATGGTAAACATTGGTTTTAATATATCAATTTTTAATGATGTTCCATCAGCTGCTTGTATGATTTGGGTAACACAACAGCCATGTAGATGCTTCAACATAGAGAATAAAATGTATGTAAATCTGTAAAGAAATATGATGTCATTACTTTGATCTTACTACTGATTACCAAAATGTGAGAAAACACCATTAAGTTATGATTAATATGGATAGAAAAAATTACAAATTTTCTTTTTCTTATCACTCCTACTCACCATATTTAATGATCTTCTTCACCTTCCCATTTTAATTGTTTTTATTTTTGAAGTTAGTTTCTTTAAAAAATGGTGTTTACAAATAAGAATCTATATAACAATAAGTAAATAAAGTGATAGAATATTAGTTGAGATTCAGGCTTGAGTTTTTGCTTCTTAATCTTTCACTGAAGTGGGTTTGAAATCATCATTTTACATTTACTTTCCATTGCTGACTTGGTCCGGATGAAGCAACAGTGTCCAAGACAGTTCTTATTTGCACTTGTTGCTCTCCAAGATGAGTTGGAGACATTGTATTTTTTTTAAAATTTTTATGTGACTTCTATGCCTGAATATCCTTCCTAATAATGCCTACTATCTTTATAGTTACAGTAGGAACAGAAAATATAGTTGGGCTAATATGTCAAGCTAGTTATTTGAGTTGTAGCCCTGGGTCAGTCCTCAGATGAAGATGACCTTGAATCAGAAGCTTCCCACAGTGATCATTTCATATTTATTTTCAAGCATAGACTACATTATCCAAATGTCTTCTCCCATATTTTAAGATAAATGTGATATTTTCGCTAATTTTATATGTTGAAGCTCCTTCTTTGATTCAAAACTCTTAAGTTTATGGAGTTTAGTATATTACTGTCCTGAGTCCATGTTAACTTTGCCTTTCATTAATTCAATACTGATATAATAATTAACAGTGATACAATAAAAGTCTACTTAATCTCCTATACCTTCTCCTTTTATAAAACAAAGATGAGGGAAATAAATGTCATTCTATTAGCAAAAAGGATATTATTCATAAATTTGGTCTCATCACACTAATTCTCTTTCAGGTATCAGTTGCTTGATCATCTGGAGGAAGATCGCAAAGTGATGATATTAAATCATCTAGGATTTATCCAATGCCCTTCAAAGGAAAGATGTTATTTCCGAGAACAGTGTGTGGAGGCAATGGCACAGAAAATTCTCAGTCACAGGCCAGCGAGGTAACCAATGTTCTTTAGTGGATAATACATCTGACTCCACCCTTTTGCTTACTTACCTAATATATGTTCAGCCATTAAAATAGATGATGATTTAACAAAATCTTTTTCAGCTTCAAAATTTTTTGTTTTTCTCTAACATTCACAAGATTTTGTTTTTTTATCACTTTTTGAAAAAATATATGAAAATATGCAAGTTTAATATCAGGTCATCCCATAAGTTCTATCCGAATTTTGAATAAAGAAAACAATTGAAATTTAATCATCAATGTACTTTCCCTGATTATCTATGACTTCCTTCCATCTATTTACAAGCTCTTTAATCCCAACTCTTTTGGTTTCAAAGCGAAGAACTCTGAAATGTCAGTTTCGACCTCCTCTTGGATTGCGAAAGTTATGTCCCCCAAATGATTCTGTAAACTATGAAACAAATGGTAGTCTGAAGGAGCAAGGTCAGGAGAATAAGGTGATGCGACCTTTGCAGTGTGGGATCATGCATTGTCCTGATGAAACATCATTCCTTTTCGATTCACTAAAGCAGGTCTTTTTTTCTTCAAAGCTTGGTTCAAACACTCTAATTGCTGACAGTAAACTTGAGCATTGATTGTTGCATTAGGTGGCCACAATTCAAAATTAATTACTCCTTTGCAATCCTACCAGATAGAGAGAAGAACCTTTTTCCCATGAAGTTCCCTTCTCAGTTGTGGTTGAGCTTTTTCCCTTTTACCAAGTCACTGTTTATAACGTTTAACATTTCGATAGAAGATCCATTTTTCGTCACCAGTCACAAGTCTATCCAAAAAAGGTGAAATGAGTTCGTGAGAATGGAGAGAAGAACAGATGTCAACACAAGATTTGCGGTTGCTTTCAGACAATTCATGAGGCACCCATTTTCCAAGTTTAGGAACCTTTCCAAGTTGTTGAAGATGATAATGAACAGTTGTATGGTTTGTGCCAATTCTTCAACTGATAATGCAGGATTTTCTTCAAGTAATGCCTCAAGGAGCTTATCATCAAACTCATCAGGACGTCCTGTTCAATCTTCATCTTCAAGGCTGAAATCTCCACTTCTGAATTTTGCAAACCATCTTCTGCAAGTTCTTTCATTCAAGCATTTTTTCCTATAAATTAAGTGTATGTTTCAAGTCACTTCGGCTGCAGAGTTTCCTTTTTTGTACTCATAAAGCATTATGTGCCTCAAATGCTCTTTGAATACTTCCCTGTTAGAAAGGATTTAAATCAAAGAAATTTTAATTCTATTATACGCTTTTACTCTTTTACTTGTTTCAGTCATTTGACTGTGGCCATGCTGGAGCACCGCCTTTTAGTCGAGCAAATCGACCTCAGGACTTATTCTTTGGAAGCCTAGTACTTATTCTATCGGTCTCTTTTTGCCAAACCGCTAAGTTACGGGGACGTAAACACACCAGCATCGGTTGTCAAGCGATGATGGGGAGACAAACACACATACATATATATATATATATATATATATATATATATATATATATATATATATATATATACATATATACGACAGGCTTCTTTCAGTTTCCGTCTACCAAATCCACTCACAAGGCTTTGGTCGGCCCGAAGCTATAGTAGAAGACACTTGCCCAAGGTGCCACACAGTGGGACTGAACCCGGAACCATGTGGTTGGTAGGCAAGCTACTTACCACACAGCCACTCCTACTGTAAAATAATATTTAATTAGTTTAAATGTACACAAATGCATAAAAATAATTTTTTATTCCATTAGACATTCTACAATACTATTAAATTTCATTCAATTTTTAAAAAAGTAAAATCGGACAGAACTTATGGGATGACCTGATAATATGATATTTTTCTTTCTCTTGAATTGGCAAGATACACATTTTCTGCTGATGTTCAGATATATAAATAATACAAAATGGGACAAGAACGCAAAACATCCAGACAGTTAGGTGATACAAGAAAGGGACAACAAAACATCCAGATAGATGATACAAAGAAAACAAGGACAGGTCATTCGGAGTTTTCTTTCCTCAGTCGAATTCCAGATTATATTTGCAATTTCAGCTGGTTATACTCGAGATTGTTCCAATCTGGCCAGCCCCAAGGAAAAACTAAGCTAAGAGCATTAGATTCCTTGGAAGAAAGCAATGAATGTATACAAAAACAAGGACAGACAAAAACGAACAATGTCACACAAATACAATAAAAATAATAACGGGACCTAACAACAGGTGTCTTTCGACTAAGGATGAATTTAATTAAGCTGGCGTGTGTGGAAACAAAGCCTTATGGCAGGGATACAAGATTTCACAGGCACAGGGAGGAATATCGATGTTGCATGGACAACGGCCGGCCAAGAAAGAAAGACCAGGCTTGGCCAAACGCCGGTCATGTGGGAAGAGAAGAGAGAGAGGTTAGAGGTAGAGGGACAAAAGAAGTAAGGAGGGGTGAGAAAAAATGACAGGGACACAGTGAAGAAAAAAGAGGAGGGAAAGTGACCAAGAAGAGAAGGCAAGGAAATGTGAGAGAGGAAGAACGAAGAGTGGAATGAACGAATAAGAATGAAAGGGCTGATAGACAGAAAGTCATACAAGATTTAGGAAAATGTATACTTACATATAAGAGACCAAAGTGTACGTATGTCGCTATATATATATATGTATGTATATATATGTATGTATATATATGTATGTGTATATATGTATATATATATATGTATGTATATATATGTATGTATATATATGTATGTATATATATGTATGTATATATATGCATGTATATATATGTATATATATATATGTATATATGTATATATATATATATATATGTATGTATATATATATATGTATGTATATATATGTATGTATATATATGTATGTATATATATATGTATATGTATATATATATATATATGTATGTATATATATATATGTATGTATATATATGTGTGTGTATATATATATATATATAATATATGTATGTATGTATATATGTATGTATATATATGTATGTGTGTGTGTGTGTGTGTGTGTGTATATGTATATATAAATATATGTGTGCATGTATATATATATATATATATATATATATATATATATATATATATATATATAAATAATACAAAATGGGACAAGAATGCAAAACATCCAGATAGACGATACAAAGAAAACAAGGACAGGTCATTTGGAGTTTTCTTTCCCCAGTCGAGTTCCAGATTATCTTTGCAATTTTGGCTGGTTATACTTCAGATTGCTCCAATCTGGCCAGGCCTAAGGAAAAACTAAGCTAAGAGCATTAGATTCCTTGGAAGATTTTCTAGATTATTACTTTTTAAATATTCATCTTTATGAATTGTTGGAGCAAGTACATTGTGACTAGGGCTGGTTCTCTAAATACCTACTTGCTCTGGAGAAGTTGTACTGATTAAATTTAAGACAACTTGTGAAATGTGTCTGTGATGATATAAATTCCAAAGTACGCAAAAAAATATATATCTACACTTAATCTGAAAGCAAAGACAGACATGCTATATAGTGTACTGACTAGCTTGCCTAGATATAAAATGTGTGCTCTTATATATAATAATAAAAGTGATTAAAATATCAAGGCAGATATCAATAAAACACTCAGTGTTAAATGAACGTGGTTAACTTTATCCAACAATCAGATACAAATAAATGCAAGTAGAATAAACATCCAAGGTAATTTCTCATGTATGACAAATAAATCCAAATAGTTTAGAAGAATTTCAAGAAATTCTGAGTATAAGACAACAGAAATAAGAATGGAGAAAATCCCATTTTTAATTGGTGATTACACCATACAATACTAATAATCATCTCTGTTGTGTTAATATATTTAGATACTGGAAATATCAAACTTATATATCCAAAAATATGTTAACACAACATTATCAAGGTAGTCCAAAATTGGTTTAAATTCAAAGTTGTTTTTGCATGCATTCGTCTTCTGGAGACATTTTCTTAGTTCACTTTGAATTTAACCAATTTTGGGTCGTTTTGATAATGTTGTGTTAACATATATTTTTGGATACATTGATTTGACTGATATTTTCTGTATCTAAATATGTTGACATAACAGAAACAATTATCAGTATTGTATGGTGTAATCACCAATTAAAGATTGGATTTTCTCTATTCTTGTTTTTGTTACATATATTAGGTGAAATCTTGCAAGATTTGAGTATTATGAGAGAATATTTGGATATACTAGACATTAAGTCCAAAACTTAAAACAAAATGTATTGGTACTATTTTTTAATAACTTTAGTTGAAGGGGGTAAGCTCCTGCTGTAACTCTCATTGGACTTCAGAGTAGCTTGCAAGTGCACCTAAGTGGGATACACAACAGACACTGATATAAAATAACCACTGCATGGGAAGTTATTTTTCAAATAATAGTTTTAAAAACACTAGTATAACGATGTAACAAATTGGACATTTCTTCACCATATTTCAAGAAGGAATAGTATTTAACATGAAAATTGATTTCAATTTTTTCTGAAATTCTAAAAAGTTTCCTTATAATAGTATTATATAACTTGGCTCTCTTTGTTCAGTATCATATGTTAGTTGAATTTAAGTGTTGAATAACATTGATTGAAGTTATTGTTTCTTGAAAAGTTCCAAGTTCAAGGCAAGTACTTTTTGCCTTGATGCATGTGTGTACACACACACACATGCACATTTGTATATATAGAAACAAATGCAAAACAACATGAAACAACAAATGCAAAATCTCATTTCTTTCTATTGACTACACTATTTCTGTAGATTATCCTCATATAATGTTTTACCTACATTTGAATATGACTTAGCCTTTTACATGTTCAAAATATTTTCATAAGTTTATCCTAAACTTCCATACTTGTTTCTCAGACTTTTAGTTTACCCTTGTTTCATATGTTCTGAGTAATATAAAACTTTCCTTTCATAAGTTCCAAATTACTCTGGTGATTGAAAAAAATTGGGAATTTGTAGCATGTTTATATACATAGGACAGATAAAGGATAAAATCCAACTGTAAGATTCCAAGTTGAGTGTGCTGTAAAATAGACCATTATCTTTTCATTATTGAATCTATCTTCTATTTTAAGAAAAACTTATGCTGTTATATGTTTGCAGTTGTTATTTGTTTCTCTTTTCTAATAAATAACTATATTCTTTTAAAGAGTTATATCAGTTATACCAAAGAAAACTAATTAATCTACAACTAACCAAATCCATCCAAAAGTTTATCATTTTAAACATTTTGAATTAGAACACAAGATAATACAGTTGTAAATAATGTAGAACACAAGAGTTTTAAACAATTTTCTTTGTATTTTGTGTGACTGGTTGTTTTACTTACTAATCTCATTGTTTTTCTTTTTCATTGATTGTTTCAGTCACACCTTTCTCTGTATACGAAATTTGTTGTTGTCTGTTATTATTTCTTTTTTTTTTTTTGTGTATGTGTGTATATTTTATTTTTATGTTTAATACAAGTATCTTGGCTGGAAAACCTTGTTTTAATCTTCTGCAAACCATTGCCCATTTACAAATTGTTCTAAAATTAGCAAAATGTTCCTGCCTCTCTTTTGGTAAATAAAACTGCTGTTAGGTAAGAACATTAAATTAATATGGTTCGCTCGAAATAACGAAAAAGCCTTCTGGAGATTGATGAACATACAAATTATAAATCTATTTACAACTGCAAAGAAAACAGTTAATTTATGTAATCAAAGTATAGAACCATTGAATTTTATTTATACTGAGCATCTTTAACTTTGCTATCTACATGATGTTTGAGATTTTGTAGGACTGTTTAATCTGTAAGAATCAATATTCTCATGTCAATATTTATGGCTTCTTTAATTTTTCATTTTTTAGATGAGTACTAAATGGTCTCTAAACCAACAATTAATAGCACATTGTAACATTAATACTTTAGGATTTAATTTAATGCTTGTGCATTAAATTTAAAACTGCAGTAAATTATCAATTAAAACAGAATTTGAATTGCCAATGCTGATCCCATCAAAGTTTATTCACTCAATAAGTTCATTATTGAAAGGAAACATCTTTCCTTGCCTTTCTTCAATATTATTGGGTTTTATTAAACTAAACATTTCGTTATTCATATTTCATGTTTTCTATTTCTAATCATGTGTTTAAGTAGTGAGGTAAAACATGACATTTTTATGATTTTTTTTTTTTTCTTTTTTTTTTTTTTTAATATTTCAGGCCTGATATTTCAGAAAGTGCTGCTGCTCTCAAGGGCATCGAACAACCTTTCTATCTGGTTCTTTTAGGAAAGGATGGACTAGCATCTAATATCAATCAGGAAATCAGGGTAAATCATTGCATTCTCCACCCCAACTCCTCACTTTTCTGTTATACTGCATATGAATGGGAAGATTACATATTTTGTTTGTTGTGTGTGTGTATACACACTAAAATGTTATTGAGTTACAAATTTGAGTTGGTTAAATATATCTGTAGTGTGGAAGGCAGCAAACACTTCACTAGCTGTTCTTATTTGGGGGGGGGGGGTCCTTATGGAATTTTGACATTTTACAATTTAGGAGTTAAAAAATGGTCCTTTTAAAGCTTATGAGGAGTTCTGAATGTAATGCTTTCATTATAGTGATAAAAGAACTATTTATGTGGAAGGGTTAGGTGCTAGAAATGTATGAGTAATTATTTCATAATTATTTTGTAGAACTTAAAATGTCTTTACTTACTAAGGAATGTTTCAAGTATGGGCTAAATCATTCAAGTGTACTATGACCAAACACAAAGAATTTATATCTATTGCAAAGGTATCCCGTAATGCATCTAGATCAGCTGTCTTCAATTAAGGCATTCCACAATGCATTTGGATCAGAAGTAGCAGTTTGTAACGTTCACTAGTGCTTTAAAGACTCAGCTTTTCCAATACTTTCCAGAAGTCTTTTGAGCCTGACATTGTATAGAGCTTGAAACTAGAACATCCTGATAGAATTTAATTCCTTTTGGCACCAACTGCAGCAAAGTTAAGTTGAGCTCCTATGTTGACTTCTTAATCTCATTAAATAGCATGGCTCACTAGACCATTAAGCTGAATCACATAGCATAGTATGTCTGTCAAAACTTCACACAAGCTTATTATTATAAGATGTGCTTATTGAAGAGTAGGCTATATTTATTGTAGAAACTAGCTGCACTTGTCATAGAAAACAGTTGCATTTGTCATAGAAGCTAGTTTCACTCACATATATGTCAGCTGCACTTGTAGAAATAAGTCTCACTCATCATAGAAGCTATCTCCATTTGTCACAGAAGTCAGTTTTTTTTAATTTTTTTAAATTTTTTTTTTTTATTAAACTTCTTTTGATAATACAAAATAGGAATAATTAAGAATTCTTTTGTTATTTGTTTTTCAAGTATTAATTACAGGAAGTGAAAGTTTATATTTTGATATATTTAAAATTCTTCATTCAAAATCCCAAATTCTGACATTTGGATAGCTTGAATCAATTGTATGGATTTCTGATTTTGAGGAAAATGATTAAATACAAGCTTTTATCTAAGTGCTGTTTAAATTTTATATCTCTTGAAACAAGATTATCAGAAAGCAGTTTTATAGATACGTTTCAGTCTAGTGTATTGGCACCATTAAACATTCTTTTATAATTGTTAAGGAATTAGTCTCTTTCTTTCAATAATATTAACATTCCTATGTACAAATTATTATCTGAGCATTGTTAGTATAGTTTAGTAAAATGAAATGTTTGCATTGTAACTTGCAAGAGCAAGTCTTGTGTGGTTAAACCACACCATCAAGGGTGCCTCTAGATATTTGTTCATCTTGCTAGAAATATCAGTCAAATTTATATCAAATCATATCCTAACAGCTTACAAACAATGACACACTGGATAATGTAGCCTTATTCCATGGATGGAATAAATTTGATTATAGGTCTGCTGAATCAGGACAGACCTGTGAAATACAATGACTACAGTGATGTGAAAAAGGTCATGTTGAGATCTTAAATGGATTATTTCATTGTATGTTGAAACATTTAGTTGGTCAATGTACGTGAGTGACAACTACAAACATTCTAAATTTAAAATACTCAACACCCAGATCTTGAAAATGGATGCTTTATCCATTATTGTATTTATGGATGGGAGAAAAAGTGGTAGAATACCAGACTGATTGATTTTCCATATTTGTCTTCTTTCCCAATGTTTTGAATTCAAATTCTGCCAGGGTTGATTTTATGTTTCCATCCTCTAGGATCCAATATTCCCCTAAAAATGTTTTGACCTTTTGTTAATGTAAGAATTTCTATGAATATTGTTATAAACATACCATTTAATGTTTTTGATTGTTTCAGCATTTATGTGTAGAAGATGAATATAACTGTCAAGATATTTTGTTCAGTCTTGATTACCGTCCCATTGATGGTGATGTCACTCAAGAACAGCATGCATTTGTAACCCCTACCTTTAAACCACATGGTAAGTAGGGGGTTTTTTTGCCTCTGGTAATAAAGCTGTTTGCATTTGCATCAATAAAAATTCCAAGAGAGATAAAGTATTGACCATCTACTTTTAAATCTTGAAGCTAAAGAAATTGTTTTTTTATGGAAGCAAAGAATAATTTACAATGAGATTCTTAGAAGTTTAAGTTTGTAATTAAAATCACCTTTAGCAAATGTTAAATTATTCAGTTATCAGTTTACTACTGCCTCACAGAGCAATGACTAGTGATAGAGAGCTTTAGCATTGTGCTGGGTTTGAGAGCAAGCCAAATGCACCTGTGCTGGTGGCATGTAAAGAACACCTTTTGAGTGTTAGGCCTCACAGAGGCAAAATGGCTGAGTTTATTTTGAGCATTGGGCCTCACGGAGGCAAAGTGGCTGAGTTCCTTTCGAGTGCTGGGCCTCACAGAGGCAATGACTGAGACTTTTGGCATTATGTTGTGCTTGAGAAGACCTATCAAGCCGAGTAAAATCGCAGTTGTGACAGATACTGGTATCATACAAATTGGCACCCGTGTCGGTGGCACGTAAAAGTACCCCTTACACTCTTGGAGTGGTTAGCGTTAGGAAGGGCATCCAGCCATAGAAAACTATGCCAAATCAGACTGGAGTCTGGTGCAGCCTTCCAGCGTGCCAGCCTGGTCAAACCGTCCATCCCATGCCAGCATGGACAATGGATGTTAAATGATGATGATGAGCCACTGCCATCCAGCATTTCATTCCCTTATTCACTGTAGAGAAATAAAATGACTGAATGGATAAGCATGGAAATAGTAAGTCACAGATTGAGTTCAAATTTACTGCAGACTTTTGTAGATGCACACTTTGGTAGTCCATGATGGTAATGAATTGTTTGTTTTTTTTAAGTTTTACCTCATAACTTATTTAAATATACATTGTGTCAGTTCACTTAGTTATGTGTGGGGTGGGGGAGAGAAGCAGATCATTTGCAATAGATTGCTGATCCATCCATAACAAGAGTTCTCTCAATTACTTCCCACCAAGGAACCAATCTTAGCAGAACATCAGTGTTAGGAAACATTTAAGTATACTATTTTACCACTCCAATAATTTTATGTCTGTTTCCCCATGATGTTAATATTTGAGCAGCTATACAAAATTGCTTCTCTCTAACTTTCTATTTTGAATTATTTTCTCCTTTTTAACTCATCATTATTGAAAAGTGTTGCAATTTGATGGATCATTTCCCAGATTGCAGATAATAAAGATATAGAGGTGTTTTTCTTCCAAGACAATATGCTAGTCTTTCATAGATTTATCTTGTTAGCAGATTCCTGTATGTCACTGCAATCTAATAAAGGACTTGTCTATTTGTTGTTGCTTACAGTACTAATCTATACCTCTGTATGATACTTATTTACATGTAAATGCCCTAAATCATTGAGAATTAAGTATTTTTGTTGGGTGCAGGCATGGATAAAAAATTGCAAAGTTCACTTTGTAACCATGTGTTTTCATGTTATATATCTTTATATGGCTCTTGGCTCTTTAGGTAATTGTCTTGTATAGCTTTCAGGCTGGCCAATACCTTTTGAGTGAAATTGGTGGAAAGTAACCACAAGGAAGTTCATTTTATATAATCTCTCTCTCTCTCTCTCACACACACACACCATTGCTGTTTTAATGTCTACTTTCCCATGCTTGCATGGGTCACACATTTTTTTAAGAGGCAGCATTTTTAACATCTGGATGCCATTTCTGATGTCTCCCTCCTGTTTCTAAGCGAATTAATCATCCCATAGTCTACTGAACAATAAACAGCCCAGGCATGCTTGCAACCAACACTGTTAGTGTGAACAATGGCACTTTCGTCCACATATATATGTGGTATGTGTGTCATTATTATGCTTACTGTATTGGCATGGGTTGTATGGTTTAACAGAAGCCAATGGGTCTGATGACAGTATTTTTGTTTTGGCATGACTTCTACAGCTGGATGTTCTTTTAAACATCAACCATTTTACAGAGTGTACTGGGTATTTTTCTGTCACCCTGTAATTCACAACTGTGAAGGAAAATAGAAGAAGGGTGTGAGTTTACCTCATATGTCTTTGCCCTCACACTGTTTGAGCCATGGTGACATGTTTAAGCTCCTGTAAATATGTTCTGTAGCTTGATGGTTTTTATGTGTGAAGACTAGTGGGGTATAAAAAACAACCTTACTTGGAAAGTAGGTACTGGTTGGTGACACTAGGGAAATACTACCTTAAGTCTTGTCCAGCCTGTGCCAAAATGGTAAAAAAAAGCAGACTAGAATGGCTCACTGCACCAGAGACTTATTAATCAATCAGTGTTATCCGGTAGTACTGAGCTCAAATCCTATTTTTGTTGTCTCCTCTGCTTCAAATATCTAGCCATTTTATCAAATTCAGTAGAGTATTTCTCTCTAAACTCTGTCATATACTGTATTGTCTTTAGATGAAATGAAGTACTACAATAAGCCCACCCCCATTTATGTACATACATACACAATCATTTTGGTGGAATTTTTTTGTTTTTCTCTAAAAAAAATATTTCTTTTTCTGATAACTTATTCAAAATATATAATGCATTATTTCATCATAGTTAATAAATACAAAGATCTTGTCATTTAGAAATGTATGAAAAGACTTACTCTTTTATTTGTTTCAGTCATTTGACTGCAGCCATGCTGGAGCACTGCTTTTCATCAAGCAAATTGACCCCAGGACTTATTCTTTGGAAGCCTAGTACTTATTCTATCGGTCCTTTTTGCCGAACCACTAAGTTACGGGGGGCGTAAACACACCACCATCAGTTGTCAAGCGATGTTGGGGGGACAAACACAGACACACAAACATATACACATACACATATATACGACGGGCTTCTTTCAGTTTCCGTCTACCAAATTCACTCACAAGACTTTGGTTGGCCCGAGGCTTGGAAACTAAATTAACATAATCACCGACTTTTCAATTCCTATATTAGTAAACTTCCTTCAACTCAAACTGGTAAAATAGTGAAATTGAATGGCACATTGATCAGGGGACGTCACTCTATCCGTCAGTGCTTTTAAGTACTATTTAAATAGGTTTCTTTTTATTCTGAATATTATTTATATCTAAACATTTTGACCATTTAAATTGGACATTAGTAAATACTAAGTTTATGAATTTCATTTTACTTGTCATTATTAACACCATTTCTTGTTTGTTATTTGCTAACATAACTTATTATTTTTAGGCTGTGTTTGTGTGTATAACTCTCATCACACATTTGAATATGTGCAAATGAGTTTGGAGCAGACTTGGTTGTCTGATTTGGCTAGAGAAGATGGTTTAGTTTTGGACAGGCTACGATTTGTGATAATCCAGTTCCATAATCCTATGCTTAGTGAACGCGAGATAAATCAGTTAAGAGAACAAGGACAACAATTTGCAGACAAGTTAGTATACAATTTTTTTCTCAGTTCACTGCTATTGGTGAGTTTTGTTATTTTATTTAGGTTTAATGAATGGCTGAAAATTTAATCTAGTCAACCAGTGTCTGAATATAAGATACCATGAAAATTTCTTTACTCAAAGAATAACTCGTACATTGATGTTAGCATTTCAAATGAAAGAAATTAATCAGTTATATGTCATGTTTTGAAGTTTGCAATCGTTGTTGATAAGAGTATTTTGTGACTAAGCATTTTCTCTCACCTGAAAAGATACCTTCATCTGTTTAATTCATACATTAATTTCTATATAATATGCTATGGATTGCTACAGATTTCAACATTCATTTCAGTTGTTTTAATTCCATATGTTAACCATTATTTTGAAGTATAACATTAGAACCTAACACTTACTACATCAAAAACCTTGGTACTCCTGTTATTACCAAAGAGCAGTGACATATCATGTCACTGATATTGCGTTGTGTTTATAAATATGACACTGAACTCTCATTGATTTAACCTGCCTCTTACAGTAGATAAATAAGTACTATGCAAAAGTAATCATCTCTGTTCTTGTTAGAATTAAATATCACCAACATCGAGTGCTGTCATATATTCTTTATTCTCAGTTATGTACTTGTTCAGTGTTTGTCTTGAAATGATTCAGAGTTTCACACTGACTTAGTTTCATTCTCCTGCAACTGAACTCTTTCTTGGACTTTGTCAAATATCCATCCAAGAACTGCAGTTCTTTAAGGCAGTATTGATTAATAACTGGCATTCTTCAAAACTGTGGAGTACCACACTTATAATGCTCATTAAGCTGATTGACAATGGTTTGCCAATCAACAGCACACTTGTGTCATAAGTCTACAGATGTACTAAATCTTCTTTCTACTTCTTTGCTATTATTCTAGCCTACTTAATGCATATACCCCTCCCCCTAATCACAACTACTGTATATCTTTCCAGCCCATGTTTGACATACAGGTGTCAAGCTTATCAGGAGAGCCTCTGTGTAATAATGAAAGAAGGGAAAAAAATTATTAAAATCATCATACCCTCCTGTAGTTGAGAACCTTTTCAAATATAGATTTCAAAATTAAAAAAAAAAAAAGCAAAGAAAATATATAAACTCTTGGCAAGCTATTTCAGTTCCTAATTGTGGTTATTCCACTTATGTTATTACTGCTATGAAGAAAGGCAGAAAGGATTTACACTTACCTTTACACCAGTGAATTTTCTGAGTCTTCAATCTTTGTTAAAAAATCATTTATTTCAATATTCGGAACCAAAATACTTTGTCTTATTAGATGCCTACAAATTTTACATTAAAGAATATTTGTTTTGCTTTATTTTGTTTCTTTCTATGCTATTTTTATTATTTCAAATTAAAAACGAAAGTATTTGTGAAAATAAAAAAAAAAAAACCAGCTACTAACTTTTTTGGCTCTGCCTTCATAGCATCCTTACACTTCAGTTTGAAATTCCATTTCAGCCTGCAGTGTAAATTCTATTACATTCCATCTGAACCTGAAGGCACTGAAAGAAGGAAATTCATTCAAGCACAAACTGAGCATGCATTGCAAAGCATAATACGTCCTGCTGCTTCTGCATTATTATCATGTTGGCAGAGTTCAGATTATTTAGAAGCAGATATGAGGTAAGAATTTCAACCAGTAATTTTTGTTTTTCATTTTTGTAATGGAAATTTGGCAGAAAAATTCCCTCTGGGCAGTTTTCTGCCAATCACTAAAAGATATTTATGCAGTGGATTCCCAATTTGTGTAATTTTCCTGGTATGTTACATCTAATTTTCCTTTGTATCCTTTATTCATCTGATAGTACTCACTCATTCGATAAATAAATTTAGGGCATAACTACAGAATTGTGTCCACTGACCTCGTTTCCTTACGACTTTCTGAAAAATGAATATTTTTTCATAAAACTTTGTACCAATACATTTTGGATAGTGTAGATTGTGATTACATCAGAATTTGTTGGGAAGCATGGGAAATGCAGTCAGGGATAATTCACACACCACATAGCATTCAAAACATGGATATTTTTTTAATGAAATTTTCTACAAATACCTTTCAGATGATGTTGCTCATGATTACATTAAAACTTAATGTGAAAAAGAAAAAAGTTGGGTGGGGACGAATATTTCACACATCTCAACTTTGTTTCTTAATAAGTTTTGATGAAGTAGATTTTAGTTATGTTGAGAAAACAATTACTTTTTAGACCCACATGATCTCTGCTATTTCTGGCATACTAAACAACCACATAGAGGATGGGCTACTTTTGAGTTTACTTAAAAGAGAGGGATTAAGACTGTGATAGAATTATGAAAGAAATAAGTATTGTATACCTCTTTCAACAAAGATTCCTTTCAGAGAATTTTTGGAAAAGGGTGGAAAAGTCATCAAAAAAAAATTTTTTTTTTTTCCAACATAATTGTACAAAACATGAGGAAACAAGTCGGGATGGGAAATATTGACCCCCCACCTCCAGTTTTTTTCACATTTGATTCTAATATAATTATAATCTACTCCTTCTGAAAATATTTATAGAAAACTTCATTAAAAAATACACATTTCCTTGAAAGTTATGAAGAAACAAAATCAAGGCCTGTGAATTAGCCACCACGCCCACTTCTGAAAAAGTTTTCACAGCAAATTATGATATAATGTGAATCTACACCATCTGAACTGTATTTTTTACCTTTTTCTTGTTTAAGTCATTGGACTGCAACCATGCTGGAACTCCATGTAGAAAATGTCATTAACAAATATCCAGTTTTCAGAAATTTATGAGAAAATAAAATGGGACGGGGCACACTTTTGTAGTTTGAAGTATTACTGGAGTATTCAAAAATGCTCTCTTTCAGGGAATTAAAATAAACTTTTCTGATTGAATAATGTAGTTGAAATTTTCATTAATAATAAGACCTTGAAAACCACATTTTGATTTTCTTTTAAAAAAAGTATATCAAAATTGGAATTTTAAGAATTTTCTAGAAAGTGTAGACCTTAGTAATTGCTTTCCTTTAATAAAAGTTACATATCTCTGATTAATCAATAAGCAGCTTATAGCATAGATTATTGTAATTCGAAATATTAATATAAGTATCGTAATGAAGGTTAATTATTTCATTAAGAGTTAGTATAATGCTATCTCAGAGATGTTTCAGCATGTTTTTATGCATTGCTGTATATTGAATGCCTTCTGCATGTTGATACAATTTAGTTTCTTAAATTCTTGTTTCCTTTAGACATCTGTCACAAAAGAATCTAGTGCTATGAAGTTCTAGGCTAGTTCATAGCATAATGCTTGTGATTCTGCAGCCATTGTGCTCTTGCCTTTGGTGAATTTTTCTTAATGTCTTAGTTGTTAAGAATATTCTTTTTATGTGTTTTGAATTATTAATTACTTGTTTCAAATCTTCCTCTCTTTCAGAATTGCTGTGTGTATGATGTGTGGTGATAAATTTCCCATGGAATTTGCTCTTGCCCCATTGCTCAATCAAGAATTCTTCCGTGTTGTTAATAAGGATAATGGCCAATGGCTGGTTGATATATTCCTAGATGATCTTAGAGTGAGATTGAACATCATGTTAACTTCATATCATGGTGCTAACCTCATGAGGGATACACTTTTCCATGGTTACGTATTGATTTATTCAGCTCAGAGACAAGCTTCCCTTTCAACAATGAGGTGAGTATTTTATTTCACACTTTGAAAACAATTTTACTACTAGTCAGCCTTATAATGCAGTGTAGTAAGGATGACCCAAAGTCATAACCCAGATCTAAGTTCTTTTGTTTATGTAAAATATATACATCATTATAGTATTTTGCTAAGTGTATTTTGTCACAGCATCAGCACTAAAGAAATTGTCTTGGACCCAGTAAGTTTCAAGCATCCCCTCTTCTCTATGTTGTTTCTGTTCATTTGACAACCACTTTACAAGATGAACTGGGTGCATTTTAGCAAGATGCCAGCATTAGCTGAGTATCCTCTCACTGCCAGGCAATTTTCACAATAGAATACCTTGGTGGACTTTTGGAATAGCACACCCATATAAGTTGGATATTTTTCTGTTTTGACAAGAGTTTTCAAATTTTTTTTCACCACATCCTTTGCAAATGATGTGAGGAAGATTTTTATGAAAAAATTATTTGAAAATAATATGTATATGTATGTGCATATATATATGTATGCATGTATATATCTGTATGTATGTATATACAATTTTTATTGAAGTCCTTAAGAGAGTTTAAGCCAGTTGCTAACAAAACAACAAGACTCTTTTGAGTTAAAAGAATTCCTAGTGCTTGTAAATATGTGGTTGAGTTGGTGTGTTGGTTGAGCTGTCAAAGCACATACCAAAGTGTGTGCATCTATTCATCTAAATAATCTCAAATTAAGAATCTTTGGAATGTCTTAAAAATCTTCACTGTGCCACTAATAGATTGAATTTGGAGTTGTTTTTTTTTTGCTTTTTCTTTGAAAAATCTAGTATTTCTAGGTTTTTGTCTAAATTTGTGTGTGTGTCTGTATATGATTTTTCCTTGAGTTTCATTTAAGTTCTTCTTGAGAGAGAGTTCAAGTTAGTCACTAACAAAGTGACAAGACTTTTTGAGCACACTGAATTATATAGCTTGCATTAAGTTCAGGTTTGTTAATTTAAATCTTTCCAAAAGCAAATCTTTTAATCACTAAATTAACTTCTATAAAAGTTGATGGCAGATTGCATGGAAGGTGCTAAATTAACTCGTTATCACTGTTGGGTGACATGTCTCTTTTGAGTTTGAGTCTTGCTTGAGATTTCCCTCTTACTTGCAATATATATAATGAACTTGCAATATATATATAATGTGAAATGTTCTGGATACTTAATAGAACAAAACATATTGGCAAAGTTGTTGAACGGAATAATATTAATTACTACATCTTAAGTATTTTTATTTTTCATAGGCATCAAAGTTTTGTAAATGCAAAACCTTTGTGTTTCAGATATAGTTGTTTCATCCTTGAAATAACAGCTACATTATAACATGTTTTCTAGATTTTGTAACTAGTAATTTTCTATGTTTCCTTGCCATTAAATTGAGAACAGGGCAAAATTTGTTCAAAAAGAAAATTTATTTGTTAACAGACTTATTAATGTGTCAAAAAAGAAAAGAAAATTGTGTTAATGCTTATTACTATTAGCTTGGTGACTAGAAGCAGCATTAGTGTTAAATGCTGTTAAATGAAATGCCTTGTGGTGTACACTCTTTCATGTTTTGAGCTCCAATCTCTCCAGAGACAATATTGCCTTTCATGAAATAAGTATGAAGTCAAATAGTAAAATCAATGTAATTCACTATAACTTCTTACTAAAGTTTGAGAGCACATACTTAAACTAGAAAGTATTATTATTTATCCTTTCATTATATATTTCAGAGCATTTGCTGCTCATCTGCAACACCAGATACCTATTCTAGTCCTTGCTATCGCTGATAGTATTGGTACTGCTCTATTGCATGATGAAAATGTTACCACTTTGATCTCAGAAGGAAGCTCTGTGGCTGAAAAGCTGAAAGCATACTTCATGACTACGTCACACACTTTCCAACACCAGCGTATGTATTAACATTTCTTTTTCCTATTAAAAAGTTTTTTTTTTTTTCTTAATCTAGAAATTATTAAATTAATCCAAAATGACCTGGATGGTCAATTATTATTGTTTGTTTTGAGATTGTATTATTTGATTTAAATTCAATTGTTCTTCAAGTAGGTGTTGTTTTCAATTGTGAACCATGTTTCAGCTATCTTGATTCTGTACTACTAATGGAGAATTATGGTGTGGATGTAGATTCAACATGTGAGCAAGAAGATCACATTGCAGTCATAGGGGACTGCGTTCTATCCTGTTTTGTGACATCTTGGACAAGTGTCTTCTACTGTAGCCTTTGGTACCCATGTAAGGGAATTGGGTAGATGAAATTATATGGAAGCCTGCCTGATGCATTGTACCTGTTATTCAGAGGCCCAGGCTTGTTGTGTGTTGTGCAGCCAAGATGATTCAGCTTGAAAATTCTCTTAAGAGTAAACAGGTTTATAGAATACTCAGCCACTTACAAGTTAATTTAATGAACAAGTAATTGAGTTGATCCAACCACTGAATACTCATCATCAAAACCAACAGATGATTCTTCATGGCTAATATCAGAGAGTGAGTCAAGTTAGAATGGGAAAGGCGTAAGTATTGGATTATCATTGAATACAGAACTGCAACATATGAGTATTTAACCAACAGTTGGGTTGGGTTGGGTTGGGTCTCAGCAATCCTAACATTGACTGTCATATATGCAATTGTTGGTTGGTTGTCAAGTATTTTCATACTTCACTGCCAGTTGATTGACCATTTTATAATTTCTTTCTCCTCATTTAATGACTAACTTGATAAACTAGGCTCCTTAAGGCAAATAGCCAGCAAACATGCAAACACATGACTCAACAGTGCAGTTGTGTAGTGATCAACTGAATATGTTTGTAGATGTTTTTGGAATCAGATGCATTTTTCATGTCAAAGTCTCTTTACCACTAAGTGTAACTTGTATGTGCATCTTGGCCAGCTACACTGGAACATTATTAATGAATTTGTTATTTTGTTGAGCAAAATATTTCAAACACTACAAGTTAACAACTAAGATTTTAACACATAATATTAAACATCATTATAGGCACCCATTTAAGAAGGCAAAGGGTTGGTCACTCTATTGCTCCTTTTATGTTTTACATTGGTGCATATGTTTAACCCTTTAGCATTTAAACTGGCCATATCTGGCCCAGATATTTTACCTGATTCATGTTCAAAACTGCCAGATCCAGCGTCTCACATCTACCCCAAAGTGTCATTCTAAAAATAAATAGTCACACCATATTGAGAAGTGGATAGGGCAACATGCTTAATACGCATTACATGAAGAGGGTGTAGGTTTAATTAGTTGTTGAGAAGAATTTTTAAGAGCATTAGTTTTTGGCTATAATTGTTAAAGTCTTAAGAGGACTTTTAATAATTATAAAATGGATGTAAAAACCCAACTTTTTGCAAATTGTTGGTGATTGAGACCTTACCAAATTTTCAATGTTAGAATTTTTTCTTGCCTAACATGGTTTTTTTCATTGTACCCTTGGCTAAGTGTGAATTATATGTAAATATTTCCTATTCCACCGCTCTCTCTCTCTCTCTCTCTCTCTCTCTCTCTCTCCCTCCCTCTCTCTCTCTCCCTCTCTCTCTCTCCCTCTCTCTCTCTCTCTCCCTCTCTCTCTCTCTCCCCCCTCTCTCTCTCTCTCTCCCTCTCTCTCTCTCTCTCTCTCTCTCTCTCTCACACACACACACACACACACACACACACACACACACCAGGAAATGTGTTAATTATTTTTATATATACTTATATAAGATAGTTTCGCTATCTAGTTTATTTTTCTGTTTCAGATTCTGTATTCACACCTTTCTTTAATGATGCATGGGTTCACCGTGAGGACACAGAAAATTTTTTCATCCGCAATCTTGATCCACCATCGCCACCCTTGTCGGAATCAAACCCAAACATCGACAAAAGGCCCCCAGCCCCACTGCCCAAGCCAAATGATCTGTATCACACAACCAAGAGCAGTACAAGCAATAGGTGCGTCTCGCCAGACTGTGGTTGGTTAGTATATTAAGAATGCATCCGTGTACACGTAGGGAATCAACTTTGACTTATTTCTTAAAAAATTTCTGAATATAATTAAAAAAAAATTTAAAAAATACAAAATCCAAAGAAAAATACACAACAAACTGAATTGTCCTCTTTTGCACAATGTAGGCACAAATAGATTGGAACTGAGGCTCATGTATTCTATCTGGACAGCTTTTACTTCTCTGATTAACTTTAAAAAATATATATATTTACTAATATAATACTTTCACTGCTAATCACGTATCAACCCAAGAGTTCTAACGATTTGACTCTGTTACACCTATTATCAAATAAGAGGCCAACTCCTCATCTTTTAGTGTCTAGGATCAGTTATGGAAGATACTGGTAGATGGCAGAAAATCTAAACCAATTACAGCATAAGGTGAAACCTGGATATATCTGTGTTTTGCCATTATTATACACATTTTCATCTCCAGAAATCTCCATGGTTTTCCATGGAAATGTTAATTAACTGTTGGATTCTAGTCTTTTTCAATCATCCTAATCAGTCTTCTTCGCAGAGGTAGGTTGTTTATATTTGGTCTTTACATTTTGTTCTATTTTGTGTTTAGTCTTTCATTTCTGTAGAGTTCTTTTGGTATTCTTACTGTAGGCCTGCCTTTGTTTCGTTTGTTGAAATGGAGATAAGGCTATGCTTTAACTCGATCAGGCTGGATGTCTACCTCCAAACTAATATCTTCCAAGTAATCTAAATACAAGTCAAAGGTGGATGTAATAATGTTAATGCTGTAATCAGTTTTCTGCTCTTAAGATTCAAAGCAAGTAAGCAAATCCTTATGGAAATTTTTCCTGTTTCTAAAGTAAAACATTATTGTGGTAGTTAGATGAAAGGAAATCCTGGCCTGAATGAGTTAAACCAGTGGTGACAGAGTTCTATTGAAAATTACTTGGGAATACGAGCTTCCCATTCTGTTGCGAATTAAGTTTGCAAGATTGAAACAAACTGAAGAAATGTACTATTTACCATAGTTACAATGCAATATTACAACACATTTGTCATTTAATAATGCATTACTTGTTCATATATTTTCTCATCATCCAGCAAATTTGATTGCTATACATGTCCCAAGTTAGATATTAATGGAACTCTGTTCGTACTTTTGTTGCAGTACCTCTGCTTTTCTCTATATTCTGATCTGAGTTCAGAAGGCCATTTGCTTCACTGACATTTTAAATTGCTTCATATTTAGGCATCATTATTATTACTGTTGTTATTTGTTATTTATCATTACAGTGGCAAGCACTGTTGTGTGGTGGTATGTTCCTGGTGAGCTGAGTCCGTGACCCGGTTTCAATTCCCAGCTAGAACTGCTTTCACTTACAGTGCTAATGCCCACGGGAAAGGCATGAATGTAACAACTCCCTTTTCCCTCCCCTATAAATCTGTGGCATTATGCCTTTTTAAGAAATTGTTGTCATCATTATGATGAGCTTGGTTATTGCTCTTATCCTGTGATCCTTTTTTCCATTTAGTCCCAGTATATCTTGTAACCTTCGTTTGCTGTGTAGCTCTGTCAAGAGCCCCACAGTGTCCACCATGCCTGTCAAGTATGGAAGTAATGCTGTTTTCTTGGCTTTCATTATTTTAAAGGACCCCCTGAAGTTTAAGCAGCAGATCAATAAATTATTTCTCATATTTCTAAACCAATGCGTATACTCTTGCAGATTTTTTGACACCCAGAACTTTAATGAGTTTACTTAAATTAATCTAAAAATTTATTTTATTTTGGTACTAAATGGTATTCTTTGCTTTTCCATGTTTTTACACCTGTTTTGAACACATTTCATGTATGAATTGACTAAACTAATGCCATTTAGAAAAAAATTAGTATGGAGCTCATAGACTAAAAGCTTGACTTGTTTGATATTTTAAGGTTTATTTTCACTGTATTGAGTTTCACCTTTTACTTCAGCTTGTTACCTAAACTTTGGCATCTCTTGGGCTTTCTAAAAGATAAATTGTACCTTCCTACTTTCTCTTTCTGCTTTTATGCTTGAAATGTATTTTGAATGGTTTGCTTTAAGTTTTATAAGTAAAAGCAAATTTTTGTATCTTTAATTGAAAATAGTCAGCTATTTAACCAACTGACTAATGGAACTACATAAATATTATTATTATTATTATTAATAT
The DNA here is from genome assembly GCF_046866305.1 of Octopus bimaculoides. Lineage (NCBI taxonomy): Eukaryota > Metazoa > Mollusca > Cephalopoda > Octopoda > Octopodidae > Octopus > Octopus bimaculoides. The sequence goes on along the minus strand of NC_142933.1, from coordinate 55,446,110 downwards.
TACCTTTCCTATCTGTTGCCGTTGTGGCAATAAAAGAAATTAATATTACTATTATTATTATTGAAGGCAGCAAACTGGCAGAATTGTTAGCGCATCAGACAAAATGCTTAGCAGCATTTCTTCCAGGTCTTTATGTTCAGAGTTCAAATGCTAACAAGGGCAACTTTGCCTTTCATCATTTCAGGGTCAGTAAAAGAGTACCATTTGAGTTATCAACTTACCTGAAATCACTGGCCCTGTCAAAATTTGAAACTAGCAATATTATTATTATCATCTTATAGTATGGAGTTCTAAATATCAGGCTCAAAAGTCACTATCTTACAAGGGCTACAAAGTCAAATGTAATATCTTACAATTCAGTTTTCACAACTAGCTCTCCATTAATCCAAAGAATTTCAGGTTATGGTGGACAGTCTGGGGCTGACCAGTTTAAAACAGAAAAAAAGGAAAATTGTGTAGTGAGGGATTGGATAAAATAGCATTTGGTCTTCATGGTACTTGTCATGTATTTGTTTTTAAATCTTCAATATCATTGCTAGTAATTAAAGCCACTGAGCTTTCTATTTCTCTGCAGTCAGAGCACAGAAGACTCGGAACCTTTGTATGATCATTTGGTTTTTCCCAACCAATACCATTCAGACAGTGAACAGGAACGAGCGTCCTCTCCTTCTCCACCTCCCATTTCATCACCAACTGACTATGAAATTATTAGTAGTATAGCTGCTCAAACAAATGGAGAGCATCTTATAAAGCCAAGCGAAATAAAGAGCCGACGTAACAAATATGTGGGTGAGTGTAACTAGAATTAATTTGTTTTTATTATAACATATTAATTCTTTGAATTGGTTAAATGTCTTTTTTCCAGATAATACAAAATAAATTGGTTACTAATTCTATTATTCAGTTTGGGGGACATGCAGACATCCTAATTTGTGCATACAATTATATTTCACTTGACACATCTGCAGTAGCCTTATAATTGTTAGTCAATCCATGCCAAAACTAGTTCCTAAACTGGAAAAAGCTTACATGTTACAACAAATTTCCTTTGTTGAAACTGACTTCCCGCCTTGTTACTCTTTTTCATTTTCTTTTTATTCATTCCTTCTTTCCTTTCTTCCTTCATATACAAACATTGACATGTATTCAACTCTTATGTATGTATTACACATGTAGTTTGTAATACTATTCTTCATTGCTGTGAAATAAAGGTAATCAGCAGCATATTCTTTGTATTTTAAAACTTATCTACAAGACATTTGAGCATATAAAGATTTTGAATCAAATCCAATTTAAACCTTGATTACTGTACAACTAGAGAATGTCTAATTTTATTTTAAATCTTAAATATTTGAAAGTAGGGACGTTATTGGTTAATTATCCTTGTAATTGAATTTGAAGCAGAAATTAAACATGTAGTTAATGAAATTTGTGGATTTTTTTACTCTTTGGATATATTGTTACTGTTGTTCCTGGTTTTACAAAGGCAGCTGGCTAAAAGAAGCATGGTTCAACAAAGATGACCATGGCTATCATATCTTGGTCATGCTGAACTAAGATTAATATGTTTTGAAATATGGGAAATGATACAAATTCATCTGAAACCATAAACTGGTCAATTTATTATTTAGAAAGATTTATTTTGTTGTTATTATGTTGCTTTAACTCTCCCAACTGAAGCAGACTTATAGCAAATAGGGAAATGAATGTCTGGAAGCAACCCACAGATCCATTACTCTGGATATTTCTTGTCTTATAATGAGTATACAGTGTATATTTTGATATGCAGTGATATATTTTTATGATGTAACGTGTCAGTCAAGCTATATTGCATTTGCTCCACTATTCAATTTGTAGTTGTATGTCTGATGTTTAGCCTCAGGTCAGCCTTGATCAGTTAGGTATATGACCAGACATTCCATTCTGTTATCCATCCTTTCTTTAAGACAGTAGAGTAGGATTTTTAAAGAATAGTTTGCTATTATTTCTAGCAGGTCAAGTGACTGCATAAAAGGCCTCATGAAGGCTTTATTTGTATGCCTGCTCTAAATGTTATGCATTCAAGCACATTGTCTGAGGCTAGAGTTAGCATATGGTGTATAGGTAATTTATATTTTTTCTGTTTGTAAGTGGAAAGGATGATGTTCTTAATATTGTAGCAGTGTCTTGGGAGTGTTTAAGATGTAAAATGTGGTATTCTTGTAACTTTCAATTGCAGGTTCAGTGTTATTTATATTCTGTTGTGATTAATTTGAGAAATCATAGCCCCTATCATCATCATCATCATTTTTAATTCTGCTTTTCCATGCTGACATAAGTTAGATGGAACTTTTTTGAAGCAGTGTTTTACAACTGGTTACCCTTCTTGATGCCAACACTTTTAGCTGTTTTTTATGATATGTGGTGATATGGTGTACCTGTTCTAAAACTGGATGGTATAATCTATGATAGATTTGATGCTTGTATTGTTTTTGTGTTGGCCAAATTTATTATCTATTAAGTGCCTCGAATAAAGAGTAGAAAAATGATTAGAAGTGTGTGATTACAATTGCAAATCAGTTCATTAGATTTAACAGCCAATAAGTATTGACTATAACTAAAATTGTTGCAAATTATTTCTCAAATAATAAATAGTTTTAAAAATAAATTGCTGTCAAGCACATGAACATTCTTTGTCTATTTGCTTCTTACTCTGTCTAACCCTCTGTTGTCACTTTTTTTCTTTTAAAACTTTTCTTATTTAAAAAAAATTGTGTGCATTGAAATGGATAATTAGTTTGCTACTGATTTATATAGTTACATGTATGTAAGTTCATGTTACAGTCAACTAAGGCAAATAGAAACATGAAATTTGAATTCTATATTTTATTTGATGTATTTTTTTCTTTATTGTATTTGTATTTACTATGTGAGAAAGTTTGTGATTTATTATCATTGGCTTGAAATACATTATATACTGACTGAATTGAATCATTTTTCAGGGCCTGATGAAGATGATTTTGAAGGTACAAGTAGCCAGTTAACTGTTGCTTCTTGTTGACCTCTTTTTCTCTGTTGTGTGTGGTTTTCTTATGCTTTTGATATTTTAATAAAATCTTCAATTTAATAAATCCTTAAATTTGTGTTTAGATTTTTTTTTAAATTGGTATCTCAGTCATATTATTATTATCATTCTGTTGAATATCTTATACTTAATCTTCAGTTTAAATGTTTATGATTATTTGAGATGAATTATTCAGAGAAAGGGTTTTCTAAAATACCCTTGAACTTTTTTTTTTTTAAATTCTCTAGAGTTAACTCTAAAAACCCTTTTGATCAAAGCATATATATAATCATGATGATACCAGTTTTAATCCAAACCATAATCCTGTAATTATCCAAAAAAGAAACCTACCTAAGCATACAAAATATTAGAATAATGATTTCTTGCATAGTTAAAATACCTCAGATTTTTTTAGAAAGGGAACAGTTAATTATATCAACCCTAATTGTTTAGTCTAAAGGCTGTAAACTGTCTTTTGGTGCTAAAACCCTAAATAAATATACTTAAATAACTTTTTTTAGATATAATCTCAATAATAAGTCTGTTAAAACTAGCATAAAAACTTATCACCTCCAGTCATATACATATATATATATATATATATTTAGCCTTGATTTTAAAATGTTAAACGTGACATCTTTAGAACAGTTTTTCATTTAGAATCTAACCATTGTTTTTTTCTTTCTTCTTGTTGGTTCTTTTGTTATCTTAAGCTTGTCATTTGTCTGCTTTCTTCATTCCTGTTTTATTGCTTCTTGTCCATGTCATATCTTTCTTATAGTCATGTCTTTTCCTAGTTCTCATTATTCTCTGAGCCTTTTTATTACCATTTTTTATGCATTGTCTTAACATTCCAATATTTGATATGTCTTTGTATTTTTATTTCTATTTCTTTCTCAGCTCATTCAAAACTGGTTTACATACGTTTTTGTGATCATCATCATCTTTTTTAAACTCTTTTTATTTATTTTTTTGATAATTTATTATGAATGGTAAAGCAGCATGATCATTTGTGAATTATCAGATTGTTCGCTTATTTGTTATAAATTCATTTTCTTAAACACACACATTATTTCAGCATTTTTTAAATCAGTTTTCAGTGGTATTTTGTCTTTATCACCATAGTTTCTATTACTTAATGAGGTAGTCTTTGATCAATTTTCAATTCATCAGTGCCATAAATTCTGGCTTTATTAATACAAGTTCATGTATAATTTCTCACTGTGTGAACGTGTGTTTGTGTGTGGTCTGCATGCAATAAATCTTATTAATTACAAGTTGTTTTCAACACATTAGTATTCTTAGAAATAAATCTGACTTATGCACTTGTAAATTGAAGTTATTGGAAAAGTTTCGAAAATTCATGTCATCGAATCAGTACTTCTCATGTTGTTGTTGACTTGCTCCTTATGCTTCAAACAGGATTACATCTGAATTAGAAATAGGTTAACATAACTTTATTCCTTCATGGTTTTCTTCAGTCAATACTTTTTTTCTCCACTGTTTAATGATTTTTGGACAGAAGACATAGTTATTAATAATTATAGTGATTTATTGTCTTTTTTTGGCTACTTTCTTTTTTAATCTTTAGTTGCTGCTCTTCTATACACTATTCATTGTCTGTGTAGCTTGAATTACTTTCGTTTTATGCCTACTATAATTGTTTTAACCTGAGTTTAACGTTTGAAACACAAACCAATTTTTATTTGCAGATGTCACTGATAAGTTGATATTTTCTCCAGAGTATTTTTCTAGTAAGAAACCTCTCTCACCCAATTTGTGACTGTACATGTTTGATTGACATATAATGGCTGCTTTTGTAGTTTTGTTTATTTAAATGATTTTCTTTTTGTTTCAGTTTTTTTTTTATACATTTGGGGATGTTGAGACATTATAAAGTTATCTAAATTTATATTATTAAATTCTTTATGAGCTAATCAGTTGAATATTTTTAGAATTTAAGGACAACACTACATATAATGTCATTTTTACTCTTGACAATGATGGGTCAGCATAGTTTCATTGTACTTTGCATTCTTTGTCCCAATATTTATTTTCCTTTTCCTTCCATAAATTATCTCTACACGTTCACCCTCATCAAATTAAGTTGACATATAAGTTACATAATCTGCATAAATTTCAAATTTCTTAACAGAATGTAAAATTTCTTTTCTTCAATAAGATATCTGGATCTCAATACTTGACAAAAAACTAGAGGGCTTGTTTATTGCATCTGATCCATAATGTTATCCATATTTTTTGTATGGATTGGCATTGTCATAAAACTAAGCTACAAATTTCAATTACACAAATGTTAAATGAATTGTTAAATTATATTGGACTTCCAGAGTTGTGAAATTCCATTCACAAATTTACACCAAGATAGATTGATATAGCATGTAAATCTGGTATGCTATTCAGGAATATAGTTTTATGGTTAAATCTTAAATTAATAAGGTGTAACAATTAGGTTTATGATGGATGGTTTTGTAAAGTTAGTATTTTCAAAATTTGTTGAGCCCTGCTTTTTAATTTTGTTTTGTTTTTTTTTTTTGGTTTTTTTTTTTTTTTTTTTTAAATACACTTACATCAACCCATGAATCAGCTGCAATGTCCAAAATATGTTGCGATTACCTGTCTGACCACCACTTGCTCAATTTCAGAACAATATAGAGACCATCATCGTAGATCATACCCTGCTGCAGACGTGGCTGATACCATGCACTTATTTAGCCTGTACGGGATAAGTGACCCAGTTGCTGAGGCTCATCTCCACCCACCATCCGCATATCCATTCAAGAAGTCGTCCAGTATGAGGTTATCTGAAAAGGCAGAGTTTGAAGGTGAATGACTGGTTCAACAGCTTGTTGTCGGTTAACAGTTTGCTTTCACCCGGTTCTAATATCTCTTGTTATTTACATTTTATTAAAATATTAAAAATACCCAAAGTCAAAATAAACATGGAGGAAACAATGTACTAAAACATATTTTGTGGTTACAAATTAATCCCAACAATTTTGTGAGAGCAAATATGAGAACTGTTGGACAAATGGGACCCACCTTGAACCCTCCTATTGTATTCTCTCTATATATTTCCTACTCTGACTCTATTTGTGCCCCAAATAGATATGTAGTTTACACTGTAAACTTTGGCCAGCACAATGCCTTTTGGGTTTTATTTTATTTTATTTTATTATTTTTCATCATCCTGCTGCCCATCACTTCCTCTCATTGTCCTTTAACCATTTCACTCCTGCCAGTCGTCAACTGTCTTTGCTATGCTACTATCATTGGTTTTTTTTTTTTAGTTCAGTTCCATTGTTTTTATTCCCCCACCTTTTTAATGGACACTAACTTTTTAATGATTTGCATGCCTCAAATGTATTCCAAGTATAACTGTTGTGTTTTGTTTGTTCATTTGTCTTGATATATTTTATTTAGTAAAGTTAGTAATTTCATTTGATTTGAAGACAGTAAGAATTAACTTTCATAATTTGTTTATTTCTGCAATTTACCTTTGTTATAAGTGACTAATTACTTCGCATAATCCATATTCTGGGTAGTTCACATTTGATGTGTCTAGTAGTATGGTTGTGTATGGTACATGCATAGACAAATATATGCTTAGACTACTGACCATGGTTTCAAACTATATTATAGCCATTGTGCTGCTCCTCTAGACACCCTGGTTTAATGCTTATTTCACAGTTCACTGGTTAGCCAGGAGAAAAACAATTGTTCTAATAAGACATTAGATATTACACATTTCTCTCTTTATATTCTCAAAGTCAAATGAACAAGTTAATTTTCATCCCACATCTTGTAGAAGTTGTAATTACATACTTTGTTTAGATTATAACTTCAATAAATTATTACCTCTTCACAAATATATTTTTTTAAATTGAAATTGTGGGAAATTAAATGTTATATGTTGAAATTGATCTCAGTATTATTGCTTGTTGGCTCACAATTATCTATTGATTATTGAGTGTCAGTATTGGGTACGGTCTAAATCTTACTAGAATCTATCTAAACTGATTTCTATAAGAACATCCATTCAACAGCCTATCATTTTTGTATCTCATGTATCATAGAAACTGCTTTGTTTATAGACTAATATATTTTCCACCGAAGTTCCTTTTCATTACATCAATAATTTTTACAGTGAGCAGTTTTTCTCATTTGACTTCATCCTGTTTTAAATGTAAGAAAACTCTAAATTTAAAACATAGTTTAGAAATTTGAAGTTTTCAGCTTGCTGTAATTTCAGCAAGGACACAGAAAATACAAAGTGCCATTTCTAATAAATAAATTTTATGTGAATTTCAATCCAAATTTTACTAACTGTCTTTTACATTGAAAAGTTAAATAAATTAAATTTTGGCCTGCTTAACATGTCTCAGTTAAAAAAAAAATACATAGACTGGATTTATTGTATTAGTAAAATAAAATGCATGATTTGTATAATTGATACCAATTATTATCAGTGTATAAATATTGAGGACACTGTGTACATATGAGTCAATTATCTGAGAATGTTTCATTGTGATTTATGCAATGCTCCAAAGTGATTTGAACAGCTTCTGTCCATATATGAATAAATTCAATATTACCAAGTTCTGATACTTTATACTAGATTCAAAATGCTATCTTAATATGTTGTCCTTGTAATCTGATTATTACAGGACATCTTTCAGTACAAATACATTTGCTTCTTCAAAGTATTAAACATTGTTGCTTTGGTGTTTGGGAATTGCATGTAGTAACAGTTCTGTATGGAATTTTCTATTTTATGTTGTATGATTGGCTAAGTTTTAAAATTTTCAACTCTTCTAATGTTTGTAAAATCATGTAATTTTCTTTATTTTCTACTCATAATATCCAGTTCAATAAAAATTATTGTTATTGAATTTTTCTAAGTGCAACAAAAATAGATATTATCTCTTTAGGTCACTGATTTGAAATGAAAAACTTAATTTTATTTTAAGGCTGCTTTTTTAAACATTTTTTAACAGATATTTCTTCCCTAAAATAAATTTCATATTGGCCCAAGACTCTATCCAACGAAGGTTCACTGAATATTGTGTGTGTGGGTTTTCTCATTTAGTTACTTTATTCTTTTAATAATCATATTTATGATAAAGAGATGAAATATGTAATTGTATGTATCTCACTGTGCATGCATACCAGAATAGTGTTTAATAGTTTCTCTGCATGTTAACACCAGTAGTTTGTAGGTTAGAGCAGTCAGTGTTAATTGTAGCAAATGTAGAATGCTGTGTAAATATCCTTTGTAACTTATTTGAAACGAGAGACTTTAATGGTATGATTTAATAGAATAGTTACTTATTATGTGGATTAGCTATGAGTGATATAAGAACTACATTTAGTTAAGTGTTACCCTGTTTGATAGTTATGTTGTGAGAAATCTGTGACCAAAAGGGAGAAGTTGTAAGAATTTTTTGTATTTATTTGTTCTCTGGGAATTTAATTGACTGATATGCTGGGGTGATTATTTATATATATAAGAAAAAAAAAGGATAAAAAAATCCAGGCAGATATCAATAAAGCATTCAGTTTTAAACGAATTTGGTTACCTATATCCATCAATCAGACACTAGTAAATGTAAGTAGAATATACATCCAAAGTAATTCCTCGTGTATGACAAGTAAATCCAAATATCATTTACAAGAATTTTTCGAGAAATTCAGCATATTTGAAAACAAAAATACATATAGAGAAAATCACATCATTATTGTAGAATTTACCTTATAAAGCTGACAATTGTTTCTATTGTATTAACATATTTAGATAGAGAAAATACCATTGAAATTTCTGAAAATATATGTTAACATAACATTTTGAAGGCAATCCAAAGTGCGTGAAGTTCTACATGAGCTAATGAAATATTTCCAGCACATGAACTCCTTCAAAGGGAGCATTCAGAAGGAATAGAATTTAAGACATTTCTGTACCCAACTATTGGTGATGTCACTGGATAATGAAAGAATTCTACATTATGACGATTAGAAACATAGAGAAATACAATCTAAAAAAGGATATTTTTGCATTCCATTATTGGTGACATCACTGGATAACTAAAGAATAAAAAAAATAAGCATAAGAATTCTATGTTATGACAATTAAAAGCATAACAATTTTATGTCATGACAATTAGTTATCTATTTATTAAATCTTGTAAACTTATTTAAGATGTTAGAAAAAATTCTTGCTACAGTCACTATATTTGAAGAAAGATTTTCTTAAATTAAGAATTATTAATTATATTTTTAAAAATTTTTCATCAAATTAGCATACCTTAAGGAAGGAAGTTTTTGTGTTGTGTCAAGCAATTTTTCAGCTTTTGAAACACGTACAGGTAGTTGTTTATAGTAGTGGTGTTTGATTTTCAGTTTAGTTTCAAATTTTAAATTATTTTGCATTTTGTAGTTGATCATTTTCTTCAAATTTCAAGCAGAAAACCTCATATACTGCTCTTAAATGCCATTTTGTTTTTCACATGCACGCATACACACACACATACACACTCACTTGCATACATACATAATCATAGATATAGCTGTGTGGTTAAGAAGCTTGCTCTGAACCATGTGGTCTTGTCACTGTGCAGTACCTGGGCTGAACAAAGCCTTGTGTATGTGTTTGTTTGCATTCTTGTCTTTACATCCAGTGGTGACTGTAAACAGGCATCACTGCCATACACATTATGCTATTCATTTTCAAGCTTCCAAGGAAAACATGTCAGGCATAGGGAAATATTACCTTGTCTGTAATAGATGAGGGTTAGCGACAGGAAAGGCATTGGGCTATAGAAAATCTGCCTCAAAAACTTCTGTCTGTCCCATACAAGCATGGAAAAATAGGTATTAAATGATGTGTGTGTATTTGGGATGATATTTTCTAGCTTCTCATCCTAGAGGCTCTCATTTTTAAATAAATCACTAGTTTAGTGAATGCTTGAGGGTAATGGGCTTCAGTTTATCAAACACCAGAGATTTAATGGCAAGGCTGACCATGATGATTGGATTACCATATTACTGAAGTAGCTTATCTAGAACAACTAGAGTAGTTGAACACAGTACTGCAAAGTTATAAAACATATTTTCAGCTGTGAGCCATTCCTATTCTGTCATATTCATTTATCGTTAGATTACATTGGTTATTCAAGAATTAAATTCTTGGCTTTGAACATATCATAGTGCCAGAGACAGGATATGAATCAATACCTTCGTAGTTGTCCAGTACGGAATTGTCCTCATTCTCATAAACTAGAATGTAACAACTTTTTACTGAATTCTTTTTACTTAGTATATTTATTGTTCAGAATGGATGACTTTCAGAAACATTTTACTGTAGCAGCTAGTTTTCTTATTTAATTTATTTATATTCTTTTTCTCTAATAATAAACCTTCTATTAAGCCATGAATTAAGCAATCAAAGCCTTTATTTTTGAAAGTCAAACTGTGTAGCCTGTATAAGCATAGATCTTTATTATTTTATGAGGTTAATGGCATTAGCTATGATGTGGAAGAGTGTAAATGGTTTGCTCTTTGATTCTAAAAACAAATAAATGATTGTCTTGTATTTTTGTTTGTAAGTAACAAAGCGTTCCCATAGCTGCAACTCACAAAAAAAAAATATTAATGCTGAACATTTGATGACTAAGATCAAAACCTTACAAAACATCCACAGATGCATTTTTAATGTTTACATCTCCCATCAATAGTTATTGCATTCAAGCTTTCTGAAGGAAAAACACAACAGTATATACTTATCTTGTGCTCAGTGTTTTTGTATAGAGAGAAAGAAAGATTAGTAATGGCAGTCATAATAACATACTTAAAAGTTGTAGACATTAACAGTTTTCTAAAATTTTCATTTTCTTCCATTTTTATTCACATTTAGAAAATATTAGATTTCTGGGAGGCCTGTTTAAGAAAATCGTAGAGAGAGGAATTTACTTAAGATGTGTAGCTATTGAAACTAATTTATCACCATTTTACTATTTCAATGTATATGCATGTTCAAATATATTCATTGGCTTATTCTTATATATATAAAGATATTTGTAACCTGCAGGTTGTGTTTTAGCATTAAAAACAAATGTATAGTTTACTTAGCAAAATATAAATAAATAAATCTACTTCTATGTATATAAGGCAGTTTTTATTTTCTGATAAATAAAATTATTGACTTCTTAGAGGCAAACAACATTTTTGGTCCAACATTTTATAATTATCATACTATTAATATTTCATCTCAAAAATAGGAGAGATGAAAGGTTAATCTTGTGGGATAGTTAGCATTCATTTATATTTTCTAGTTAGTATTATGTGACTCATTGTTATTGATTAATCAGAAATGGTTGAATTAAATGAAGGATGCAGCTGTGTGTTCCAGTTCATTTCAGTGCTGTTATTTAGATCGAAAATAACAGCCACTAAATACCAAAGTGTTAAAACAGGACACCCTGTCTCTGCTGTTGTCCCCTATTCACTCAACTCCTTTGATGATGATTACTGCTGCTGCTGAATTACTTTATTTGCAGTATGTCAATACTATGAGAACAATAATTTCTAGTTGATTTGCACTATAGATTGATTATGTGTATTAAGCCTTATCAATGTATACATATAGGGATGTATATGGGGCACTTTCAGCATTATTTTATCTGAATGGTGTCTGAAGCCTAATCATAAAACTCATTGATAAATTCATGTTTGTTAGAAATATAATGTTTAAACTAATCTTTTGTGATTTTTGGAAGGTTTTTTTTTTTTTTTTTTTGTTATTGCAAATCAAATAATCTGATAACACAATAAACTTAAAAGTACTAAAACTACTGAAACTTCAATTCTTTTGAAAGTTTTGCAAACAGAAATTTCTTCAAAATCTGGATTTAGATAAGAAAATAATTATTAATATTGTGTAGTGTCTTTGCCATTATATTGTTTTAATATAATATGATATTATACATTTTTAGATTTTATCTGTAAACCATTTTTAGACATTTTTATTTATAATTGTAAAAATAATAATAATAATATTGTGATTTTAAGGAAAAGAAGTATTGATATTTTGAATATTTTTCATCCAGACTATCAATTCATCTGGGTTATATTAATGTATTGAATTTATTATTGTTGCATTTTGAGTAGCATCTGATAGTGTTTTTTATTAATCCTTATTACAACATATTATAACTATTCCATTGACTAAATATGTTTATCCTAGGATTGATTTCTCTGTTCAAATGTATCTATAATATTCCTTATAAATTCATCATTTTCCAGCTAGATGCTGGAACTATTATTTGGTACTAAAATTTTTTTATTAATTCTAGATATATATTTTCCTCCATTCTTTGTATTCTTGTGTCAATTAATTGTTCATCTCTAATATCTACATTTTCTCAAATAAGTAAAAGAATCTACATATTCTCAAATAAGTAAAATAATCCAATTGTTTTTTTCTTTTTTTTATCATTTTTTTCATTCACTGCAATACAATCATTATTGATTATGTGCTTTTGAAGAAAAACAAAGGAATTAATTTGTTAAGTGCTATGAAAATATGCCTGATACAAAGTGACAAGAGCTGCTGATTAATCAGTTTTCAAATCATGTTGGCTGTCTACTCATTAATAGTATATATTGTTTCCATTATTAGAATTACTGGATACATCCCTATGTGATAATCCAAGTTGCCAGCAGGATGATACTGTATGGACTAATAACCAATTTAAACCAATAAGAGATAAAGCATGCCGAACCCGGTTGGAGCCAGGGGTAAGACTGATATCTAACAAACTCTTTATAGACTATTTGTTTCTATTATTTTTTATGTCTACATTGATGAGCATGAAATACATATATATATATATATATATATATATATATATACACATGTATACAAATATTTTCTCTCTCTCACATACACATAATGTATCTGCCCAGCTGTAAAATATACACCATGTATTCACCATGTATTTGTACTGCTATGCCACCCTGTCATACACCATGCTTGTTGTGTAGATATAATCTTTATGCATCATCCTTAACACTTAGAATAGATTGTTTTAATGGTTCCTTACTGTAGACTAATTGTATGATGTATGCGTATCTCTCTTTCTCTCTCTCTCTCTCTCTCTCATATATATATATATATAATGTATGTATGTATATAGTTTAAAATTTTTCATTCTGTAGATGATTTTTAGTGTCTAACCCTTTTTCTTTATTCCGGACAATGATTTATATTATTTAACTGTCTAGTGTGCTATAGCCATTGCATGTGTTTGCTGCACAAACACCAATAGATATGAGCTTCTTTGAAATTCCTTCTCTTTCCTGTTTTTGACTGCAAATAAAGCTACTTTTATATTCCTGTAACTTTAAAAGCCATTGTGATGAAAACTTCTTTACCACTTGTAGTTACAGCTTCCTTTAGATACGGTCCTTTAATCAGAAATATCCACTATAAAAATACCATTTAACCTTTTGTGTCTTTACATTTCCTACACCCTCTTCATTCTCTTTTTGTCTCTATGTTTACTGCATTATTTGCTGCTTACCTATTACTGTAAGATTTTGATTTTTACTTGAAATTCTTTCAGATTTCCATTGTAATATTTATATACTCACTCACACGTATTTTCTTATTCTACTAGTTGGTTTTTAATCAAACCATCAATTTGATTTTTTTATAAAACTGAAAAGAATGTCTCTTAAAAATCCTTCCTTTTTTTAATGAATTTAATAAACCATGCAGGTGTTTTAATTCAATTTCTGCTAACACTGTAATGAATGTGTGAATGTGAAAGGACTGTGTTGCTTCTATGAATGAATCAAGTGAGCATATGGTGTTGTAGAAAGTAAGCTTGGGAAAATGGCATGTACCTCTCATGGACATTTTTACAATTAATAGTTCTCTTGTGAAAACTTAACACTATTCAAGATTATAAAGCTAATAAGATAGTCCTTAAATACAAACAGCCACTATGAAGCCTTCGTTAATAATACAATAGCACTAACATACACACACACACACCTCACCTCTTCTGAGCACACATGCATTCTTTAAAATGAAATAAAATCTACACATCAGCAAGCTTGCCATTTGATACAGTCACTCACAACATGCAACAGACTTTAACTGAGGGCATCTAACTAGTAAATTAAAACTATGAACATCAGTATGTAATCATCTTATCTTATTCAAATAATCTTTATTCTATTGTAATGTCTAATTTGAGCTAAACAAATTATCGTTATG